>NW_026126508.1:0-116501 GCF_943737965.1 Phodopus roborovskii
TAGGCTCATTTGGTACTCTGTTTCAGGCGGTCTGGCTTGATCAAACCACATTAGTATGGAAGAAATCCACAGCTTTTCGTTTTCTGTGGAAAAAAAAAAGAATAGATATCCTTTTCCCCAGTAACTTGTCCTTGAACTTAATGTTTTGAGTCAAAGCATATTTTTTTGTAATTTATTATTATACATGTCGATCCCAGTTCCCTTTCCCTTCCTTCCTCCTTCCCTCCCTCCCTCCGAATCTTAAGGTTTCTGTGCAGTGACATCTAATGAAATCTCGATCTCCAACTTGGAAGTAATGTGAAACTTCCACGTCTCCCACCACGTAGGTCTCTCAGGGCTGCTTTCTTGCTCACTGTCTCACCCACTGGAGCACCTTAAGCCTAGCAAACAGAGGCTTACGAAAACAGCACATCAGCACTATGTACAGAGGTAATTTCCACCAGTGGAGGGAGCCCACCAAAGAGCCATTTACAGGGGCTCAGCCCAAACGGTCCAGGGGTGTTTTTAAACCTGAAAAGCACAAAGGGTAGGAGAGCTATCTGATCATTAACGCCAGTCTCCACAGTCAATTTAGTGAAGGTCTCCTCAATGGTTTTATTTATACTTTCTACATGAATTGTTGGTTTTGTATGCACAATGTAATTTTAATCAATCCCCAGTATCTTGGCCAGTGATTTACTTACCTGGGTCACAAAACCTGGACCATTGTCTGATTTCACTACCTTAGGTATTTTGAATCTTCAGAAAATTTTCTTCAGTAATTTTTTTAGCCACATGGTTGAGACAGTCCCATGCACATGAACAGTTGAAAAAGCATACCTGTTGCCTGTTAATGTTTATGGACTTCTCTTCGTCGAGCAGTACCACCGCCCCAGTCCTTTCTTTACCTTTTATAATGTAACTGATCCTGGCAGTGAACTGGTCATCATCTCCCCAGCCAGCAGGATGTCGTTAAGATCTTTGCAAACTCCAGTCTCTTTAACCAACAGTTGATGGCAGTCATGAGTCCCTGGTTCACCAGTCTCCACAGGCAGAAGAGTGGTGGGATGAGGCTGGCTGGTGGAGCGAACACAATCAGCTCAGTCTCTCAGTGAGAAGCAGGCTTTGGTGGTGGGTCCCGCGGGCGTTGGTCATCATCAGTTGGTGGCTGCCAGACAATGCTCTCCAATGCATGGGGGCTATTATTGTTGCTTTATGCCCCAAAGTCAACTTGTCAGCAGTGATATCTTTTTGATAGACAGGCCCCCCCTTGCTACAGGATCAAGCTTCTTTGACAGATAAGCAACTGGTCTGTCCCACGGCCCTAGGGATTTGGTTAAAACTCCCCAGGCGACCCCCTTATGCTCATCCACATAAAGGGTAAAAGGTTAGTTATATCAAAAGGCTTAGAGCCAATGCTTTCAGCTGGGCCTTTTTAATGGCATCAAATGCCTCCTGGTGCTCTGGGGTCCAGGAGAATTTTTTCCTTAGTCAGCCTGCAAAACCCAGATGTCCCCAGAAATTCTCCTACTTGTCTGGCCATCGTTGGGGAATTTTAAACCCTTGGGACAGTCAGCTCCAGATGAGCTGCCTAGTTCTGCACGTGTCAGGGTCCTTCCATTCAATGGCAAAAAGCAGTTGGCTGGTGGGATGTAACCTCGAACGAGTGGGGTACCCGGCCCACGCCGAGGTCCACTGTTCTTCGGGTAGTCCATGAATTACCTTGGGCTTTGGGAGGGGTGCCAAACCCCGTTTCCCTTTAATTTTATCCGTTCTTAGGGCTAGGACCTTCGATACCTTGTCTTCTTGGGACAGTCATTTGCCAAGTGTCCTTTTTCTTTACAATATGCACACTGTTCCTCCTTGTCAAGTGGGGTCCTGTTGCCCAGGTTTCCTAGCCTGTTTTAAATTTCCTAACTTTCCTTTAACCACTGCAGCCAAGGTATTTTAGTGAAATTCTTTTCCTGTCTTCTTTCATGCTTTTTCTCTGCTCTCTGTCTCTCTACTGTCTTTTGTTTCTCTCCTTCCCTTCTCTGTCCCTTCAATACACTTTCTCTGTCTCTTAACTCTTCCATTCTATGGAGTTCCTTCCTAATATCTGGGGCCCAATTTCCCCATGAAGACCAGAGCCACCGAAGCTCTCTGGGCTTCTGAACTAGGGTCAAAAAGTGTTTTCTTTAACTTAGCCAAATTGGTGGGCCATGTCGCGGCACAGAGTCAAGTACTCGAGTCAAAAACATGTAACATCAGATGCATCAGGCATACATCAAACATATAGGTTGCGAGCTCTTTCTTACCTCCAACTGGCAATGGAATTGAGTCTGGGGGTTGACCAGATCTTGGTGGAACTTCCAAAATGTAAGACCCTCGGAATAAGGAGTCTTCCAGTTTCGGTCGGTACCCCAAGAACTCAATGTCCAGTCCAGTTACTGCAACACACAAGAGGCTTTAATTTACAGGAAACATTTGTGCAAATTGGCTCCTCTGACATGCAGGCTAGAGAGAAGCCCCCTCCCCTGGGCCCAGGTGTTTTTTAAAGGCAAACTCACAATCTTAGGGAGGGGGTGGGACCCTTTGTCCATTGAGTATGCAACCCTTGGAGGCCGGACGGTCTGCTATTAGGGTCAACAGACCTTAGGGCCTCAGGGTGTGCTAATTAATTTTGTCTGGGCAAACCAGAGTTAAAGCTATCTCTTTGTTTCCTAAGGACACTATTCACCACCTGCTGACTCACAGGAAAGCAGGAGCAGTGTGAATTCTTGTTATCTCAGTGCCTTGTGAGAGGAAGTTAGCAAATTCCAAGGAACAGATATTGGTTTCCAGGTTTAACATTAATTTTTGTCTTTCAAGATCATCTCATACAGTTAAAAGTTATTTCTTATGCAGTGCCTTTGGTTGTGTGTACATGAAGAGAAGATGGAGAACACTGGGGTGGACCCTCACTCATTCCCAATCTGTCTGTAACTCTTAATCCCCCTCCCTCCAATTTTCACTCCCTTTCCATCTCTCTGTCTCTCACTTCTCTCTCCCATGTTGCAGATCAAATCAGAAAGGCAGGGACTGCATCCTCCTGAGCAGGATCAACTCCACAGTTCTTTATTATCATCTGTTTATGTTGTTCCCAAATAATAAACTCATTTATCATTTGTCTTCATTCTATTGAACTCAGTAACACACCATCTCTACATGAATCAATTTTATTTATTAAGAATAAAGTCAAGTGTGACGTCTCACATGTTCACAAAATTATACGCATGATGTGGGTTTTCTCTTCCAAGATTGCTTCCCTATTACCTTATATCAAGATGATAAAAAAGGATTTAAATATATACAGGGTAAGAAATACAGATGAACAAAATTATGAAAAGTTCATTGCTTGACCTATATCAGTTTTCTGAGAACATACTGTAGTTCCTCCTACAGGAATACTCAAGGGTATAACCTGCTTTTAAAAAACCATGAACAGTCAGAAACTCACACACTGACATCACATAATTAAAATTAAATGGAATCTCTGAACAGATTTCAAAGTGCGAATATTTTCTCTTAAGAGGACTCATTTGTGTAACCCACATGTTTATGGTCTTAAAGTCTTCAAAGTTTTCCTACAACATGATTTGCTTCATGTAAAAGAAAGCAAGCATGAAGGATTGGGCTTATGGAAGTCAATCAATCTGAATGAGGTTTTTGTTTAAATAAAGACAAGTATTACAATGAAACAGGGTTCCCTTATCAGTGAATTCCTAGGGCTTTTGTCCACGTGACTTTGCTTTTAAGAGCAAAACAGAGATATTGCAATGCTTGAACTGACTGTTCAAACTTTTCCAATATTGTTCTTTCCAGAATCCTATGTAACTCAATGTGTGTTGGCTGATGATCATACAACATCCTTTCTAGTAAGATTCCTTTCTATAAGAGTTTTCTTTGGACCACAAAGATTATTGCAATAAGTAAAGTGCACAACTTTACCACAATGATTACATGTACAGGGTTTCCATACACTATGATTTTTTTGTGTGTGATTATAAAGACTAATGATACATAGAAAGGATACACCACATGGGATACATTCAGTGTCTTTCAAGTATGCATTTCTTATGACTTAAGAGATGGCTGGGATGTGCAAATGCTTTACCATACTGATGGCATTCATAAGGCTTCTCTCCAGTATGTGTTCTTGTAGGACTTTTAAGCACATGTGTTGCAAAAATTTTACTACTTTGATTATAATCATAGGGTCTCTCTACAGTATGTGTTCTTTTATGATGTACCAGATGGCTGTGTCATGTAAAAGATTTACCACATTGCTTACATCCATAGGGTTTCTGCCCACGATGTGTTCTATGATGAAACTAGAGAGTACTGACACGGGAATATGATCTACCACATTGATTACATAATAGGGTTTCTCTCCAGTATGTGTTCATTTATGACATACTAGAGTGCTGTGATGTGAAAAAGCTTTACCACATTGATTACATACATAGTGTTTTTCTCCAGTATGTGTTCTTATATGTATTTTAAGCTGAGCATTCCTTCCAAATGCTTTACATCATTGATTACATACATAGGGTTTCTCTCCAGTATGTGTTCTTATATGTGTTTTAAGCTGACTATTTCTTCCAAATGCTTTACCACATTCATTACTTTCATAGGGTTTCTGTCCAGTATGTGTTCTTATATGTCTTTTAAGCTGACAATTACTTGCAAATGCTTTACCACATTGATTACACTCATAGGGTTTCTCTCCAGTATGTGTTAATATATGACTTTTAAGCCACCCATGTGTTGTGAAAGCTTTACTACATAGATTACATTCATAGGGTTTCTCTCCAGTATGGGTTCTTTTATGACACACCAGAGTGCTGTTTTGTGAAAAAGCTTTACCACATTGATTACATGCATAGGGTTTCTCTCCAGTATGTGCTCTTATATGTATTTTAAGCTGACCATTACTTGTAAATGCTTTACCACATTGATTACACTCATAGGGTTTCTCTCCAGTATGTGTTAATATATGACTTTTAAGCCACCCATGTGTTGTGAAAGCTTTACTACATTGATTACATTCATAGGGTTTCTCTCCAGTATGGGTTCTTTTATGACACACCAGAGTGCTGTTTTGTGAAAAAGCTTTACCACATTGATTGCATGCATAGGGTTTCTCTCCAGTATGTGTTCTTATATGTCTTTTAAGCTGACAATTACTTGCAAATGCTTTACCACATTGATTACATTCATAGGGTTTCTCTCCAGTATGTGTTAATATATGACTTTTAAGCCACCCATGTGTTGTGAAAGCTTTACTACATTGATTACATTCATAGGGTTTCTCTCCAGTATGGGTTCTTTTATGACACACCAGAGTGCTGTTTTGTGAAAAAGCTTTACCACATTGATTGCATGCATAGGGTTTCTCTCCAGTATGTGTTCTTATATGTATTTTAAGCTGACCATTACTTGCAAATGCTTTACCACATTGATTACATTCATACAGCTTCTCTCCAGTATGTGTTCTTTTATGTTTTTTGAGATTATTGCATAGGGAAAAGACTTTACCACATTGATTACAGTCTTGTGTTTTCTGTCCAGTATGTGTTCTTATATGTCTTTTAAGCATAGTATGTCTTGCAAATAATTTACCACATTGACTACATTCATAGGTTTTCTCTACCATTTGAGTTCTTTCACAGAGTTGGAGGAAACTGTGGCATTCAGAGACTTCACCATACTGAAGACATCTATATGGTACCTCTCCAGTATGAAATTTTTCAAGCCTTTGAAGATGCCTGTAACATAAAAAGTTTTTTACACATTCATTGCGTATATTCACAGGATTCAAAACCTTATGGCTTCTTGCATTCCAGCAAAGATAATTAGCACATGTAAAACTTTACCACATGCATGATACTAAAGAAACAGTATATTTATAAAATAAATTTATAACTTGGCCAATTGTGAACAAGAATCCGATCTTAAGTTTTACATTTATAATGCTTCCCTCATGAGGTGTTGTTTTGTTTTCTTTGAAGATACTTGTGATTCAGAGTAAGAGCTTTTATTTCACGGGCCTCATTTATGGCATTTATTTACATGAGAATTCTCACATAATTGAAAAAGACTGAAAACAACTCAGAGCTTTTCCATACTTATTGCATTTATCAGTTTTTCCACAGTATAAATTATACTTCATTGGCCAAATATACCAGTAAAAATGGAAGCATTCACCCATTCCAATGTTCATTGGGATTTACTTCAGTGTGAGTTTGTTCATATCTTTCAGATGATGTTGGAATACTGATAAATTTTAAACTTCTTTCACACTCAACAAATATCCTCAAAGTGGGGGCTAGTAATCATCTTTCCTTTCTTCTCAATGTCCTAAGAGAGAGACGTATGTTGCTTCTGTCCACATTCTAAATTCACATGGCTTGCATTTAGAGTATCATATAGTTTTTATTTTTCCCTAGGTTTTCTGATACAGAATATCTCTGTGTAGACCCGGCTAGCCTCGAACTCACTTTGTAGGTCAGGCTGATCAGAAACTTAAGAGATCCACCTTGTTCTTCGTCATTAATGCTGGAATTAAGGGCATGGGTCACAACTACCTAACTCAACATATGATATACTTATTAAAGTAAGAATAACAAAGAAAAGGTTTCCACTTTGCACTCATGCAATTTGATTTTCTTTTGCTCAAAGACATGTGTGTCAGGGATTAATGTTTCTCCACAAAAACCTTCTTGGTACTCATGAACTGACCCTTTCTATATACATAGCAAAGTCACAAATATATAAGTAATGCCTGATTAACTATACACATTTTTCTTAGAAAGTCTTGGACATATAATTATCACCTATACAAGAAATATATTGTTTAAAATATCTGAATATTATTAAACTCAACAAACTGGCATATCTATATCATAGATCTCCAGGTGCTATAATTCAAATGGTGGTATCTGTGAAGGCATTGTTTCCTTCTCTTTTTACATGAATACCTTGCAAACACAGAAGAGCTACCGTTCACTGAGGTACATGGTTTTGTTAGAAAATGAGAACCATCACTATACTTTAAGCTGCACCTTTTTCAACTTTGATCTTCTTAATTTTTTGTAATTCTTTTTGTGTGTCTCTTCAATAAAATTTCCAGAATACATTAAAATATCTTCAGAGCCAAATTTGCATAAATTTACATGTGAAAATTTACCTTCTATGTCTTCTAGAATTTGGACAATGATCTTCCATGTTATGGTCATCCCAAATGTAGCCTGAAATAACAGAAAATATACAATGTATTATTGTAAATTGTACAAAACTTAAATTAATAACTTTAATGAACCTTAGAACCATGCTTCATTCAACCAAGTTTCCTTTTTCTCAATCAAAATTACAGAATAGTATCAATAACCAAGAAATATTTGGTCCCTTATTTTAAAACATGAAGGAAATTTCAATCTTACCTGTATCAGTGAGGTTCCTGTACGTGTCCAGCATCACATCTCTGTAGAGACATTTCTGAGAAGGATTTAACAAAGCCCACTCTTCCTGAGTGAAATGGATGTACACATCGTCATAGGTCACTGCATCCTACAATAACGCAAACATGTTTGACAAAGAAATATGATACTCACAATGTAAATATAAACAACTTTGACAACATACTCATGTAAGTCTGGAGCCTTGCACACTTATTTCATGACATGGACATTATAATGCATTCACATGAACCATTTAGAAGGAAACTGAATAGGAGGTTCACATGCAACATTTCTTGGCCCTTTAATTAGCATATAGCCCTGAGAAAGAAATCCCTATAAACAGACATAAAGGAAGTGTCAAGCTACAAGAACAACACTACTGAGAACACATCAGAAATAAATTGTACAATAGGAACAGCCTATCACAGAAATACTGAAGGCCCTTGAAACAACATCTGTCTTTGTTAGGTTTTCATTGCTGTTAAGAGATACCATGGACCAGAGCAACTCTTACAAAGAAAAGAGGTGTCACGCTTAAAATTTCCAAGCTTCAGTTAATCATCATGGCAGCAGGCATGTCAGCATATATGCTGCTGCAGTCCTTGATGTTATAGTCCTTACAACATGACTCAGAGGCAACAGGGAGTTGTCTGACACACTGGGCAGTATTCTGCGAATAAGAAACCTCATGTCTGATCCTACAATGATGTGATTCTTCTAACAGGGAGAAGGCCACTCCAACAAAGCCACAACACATCTTCTTTCACTAGTGGGAACTCATAGAATATTGACTTACAGCTGGAGGACCTTCATGTCAACAAACTGGACCCTCTGAAAGTAGTAAACACTTAGGTGACTTGATCTGTTAGGGGGCCCCTGAAAGTGAAACCATCATCCATCCCAGTTGCTTGAACTGTGTTTTTGGAATCCGCACCCTATAGTGAGATACTTTACTCAGTCTTGATAAAAAATAGAGTGATTTGGTCCTTCCTCTGCTTTGTATGCCAGACTTTGGTGAGTCCTGAATGAGGGCATTACCCTCTCTGACTACTAAAGGGAGGAAGGGAAGGGAGGGAAATTGGAGAAGAAGATGGGGAAGAAGGGAGTGTATGGTATGTAAAATGAAAAATAAAAGTTTAAATGAAATTTAAAAAATGAAACAATATATTATTAGAATCATGTACTAAATGTGACTGGTTTTGCACTCATTGTTTTTTAAGTAACAAAGATTTTGAAAACAAATTCATTCCTAGTTTTTTTATATTCAGATTGTCTGTGAGAGATGTTTCCCATGTGTACTTATTACATACCATAGTAGAGGTTGTCAGAAACACTGCATCTGGAGGTGAGGTTGTATTGAGCCTAGAATTTTGGGTTTGGGGGTATGAACTCAGGTCATCCCCAAGTAGAATATGTGCTGTGCCACCATCCAAGACCCATTGAACTTTTTAGGAAAAACAGTAAATGTCATTTCCAGATTGAAAACAATAAGAATAAAAGAGAGTACATGAATAGAAAAGTAAATGATCAATGAGAACTTGGTGAGTTAATATTTATATTCTGTATGAGATAAATTTGCAACATAAATTGAATACAGTGCAAATTATATTCCTGACACTTTATAAGAGTATATCTGATTCGAAAGATTCAGGAAAATGGGAAACAGTTAGAATATCTGGAGGATTACGAAAAACATAGTACATATATTGACACAGCATGGCTTCTATACCTAATACAAACATGCAGTGATTGAGAGGTGTACAATATTTGGGAAAGAACAAAGAGAGGAAGTGAAAAAGAAAAGAACAATAAGAGGTAAATACTGTCAACTTTACTCTAAAAAATACAAGGGAAACTCATCCAGATAAACTTAGATCTTGAGCAATGTTACTCAGCTACCCATGATTCTATGTGTTCAGAACTTAAATACATAGACTCATACAAAACTCAAAAGGATATTTACACTGTTCGGTTTCTGACATTCCAGCTATTGATACTTGTTACTAATAGAGACACCCCACAGTCTAGAGCTTTCTATACGTATGGGGTAATCTCCTGCTATGATTCAGAGAATTATATTTTAATTTAATGAACAGTGTTACAAATTAATGTGTTCTGTTTTTTAAATATATCCGTAAATATAATTGGTATCCACAAATAATTTTTTAAGAAGCTTGGTCCCAAAAACCGACTGAGGACATACAGTCACTTAGTGTAAGAAGGAATAATCAAGAGGACAGAAGGACATTACCCACAGACATAAGAAATAAATAAAGAAATATGTGTGCAATGACAAATTGCGTTCATTTCTGGCTAATGAGCAAAGAGGAAAGAACCTACAACAGATGGTTACTTTTGTTGTTATTGTTGGGATTTTTTTTTGAGACAGAGATTCTCTTTGCAACAAAAAGCCTTAGTTGTTTTAGGAATATCTTGCTAGACGTTGCTGGCCTTGATCTCACACAGATCAACTTTCCTGTGCCTCCTGAATGCTGGGATTAAAGGCGTGAACCACCACAATCTCGCTCCTAAAACAAATTTTGCATTCAACATATGTTGCCTTCTTTAAGTACTTTCAATGTCTGACTAGTGACAGGATATTGCAAGTTATGCCAGTAAGGCAATATAAGCATTCAAGAGAAAAGATAACACCATAAGTATTTCATAGTACAGGAGTAGCATGAAACAGCAGGTCACATTTTACTGGCAAGTCATGAGGGAGAAGTGTCAGAAGATGAGAAAAGAACGGAAGGCAGAAAAAGAAAAGATGAAAGGTAAGGTAGGGAGGTATTGCTTAAGCCATACCATATTCTAGGTACATTTCTTATAAGGAATAGCTTCTTGTATACTACTTCCATGAGGAAACGGAAGGAAATTTGAGACTCTAGGAAGTCAGTGGGAGTTACCATTCAATGGGACAAACTCAGGATAAGGATACTCAAAAAGTGCAGTACAAGGGGAACACAGGGATCTCCAAAAACATCACCAACTAAGTCCACAGTAGCCATGGGTCTAATAAACACAGCTCCATGTGGTGGGGATAGTTGTCTTCTCAGAGTCTGAAGCAACCCCTCAACAAGACACTGGCCCAAGACAATTGAATTTTCTCCCAAGAATCTTCCTTGTGTTAAAGGTGGAGTTCTACTTTATTCTCGATAGCTCAGGACCTGATGGAAACATCATAATTATATAAACCTTGGGTGTTATTGGCCCTGGGTTTCAGAAGGAACTCTGTTCATTCTCCATGAGTGAAGACCTAAAGAGAAAGTCTTGCTTGCTTTGTCTAGCCCTCAACACATCACTGTTTTCTTTTCAAACAGTTGTCACCTGGGCTCATCTTGCCCATATGACAGAGCCATGATTTTATCTAGAAGAAAACTGGATGTTTATGGCACACCAGCACCTAATGTTCATTGGAACCCTGTAATAAACCCTTGTAAAGCTTGTAAAAGACATAATCAATGGTATGGAGGTGGGCCTTGGGGGTTTGTAAATCATTGCTTTGCTAATTGACATGGATTGGATCCAAATATTTGGAGTATCCTGGGGAACAAGTGTATATTATATCATCCTATTCTGTAACATGCCTGGTTAGCACACAACTTAACTTTTTTCTATTTTTTTTTTTAAATTTGGGGGTAGCAATATCTCAGCTAAATAAGTTTTTTGCAACTCCCTATCTCCCAAATATTGGTAAATCCTTTATAGAAACAATTCTCCTCCTCTATGTCACAGCTCAGTGGTAGAATGTAATCCAACACAAGAATGCCATATACAGATATTTGTATTTTCCCTTTGCTTTAACCTAGCAATTCAGAAACAGAGGCAAGAAGTTTTCCCCGAGATTGGGTCTAGCTTGCTCCACATAGAAAATTCTAGATCATGCTGCAAAGCTACACAGAGAAATGAAGAAAAAGAATGCCATTTAGAACATGCACAAAGTTAACTCCAAATGTGGATACTCCCTTAGCCTAGAGACAAGGGGGAGGGCCTGGGCCAAAACTCAACTGACTTGACAGATTTTTATGATCCCTCCTAAAGACCTCAGCCTCCCAGAGGAATGCATGGCCCATGGGATGGGGAGGTCCCTGGGGGAAATAGGAGGATGGGAGGGAGAGGGAACTGGGATCGATATGTAAAATAATATCTTTATATTTATTTTTTAACAACAGAAGAAAAATTATTTTGATGGCAAAAAAAGAACATGATAACTCTGAATGGATGTGACCCCTAAATGTTACATGTGAAGAGCAGAACTTCTGGAAGGCACTGAACTAAGTGAACCTCTCCTTCTTTATAAATAGCCATCCCTGTGCACCAAAACCATAATGGAGCTGGCTACAAAGAAGATTATTCACAATGTTACCTGATTGAATTCCTTTCCTCAGGCAGCCCACATGGAGAAGTATTCATAGGCAATACCCTGGTCAGGGAAGCTGCTAGGACCATAATGGCCTAGCAGAACACTGAATGTGGCAGCATACTCCAGTCTAGCCTCCTCCTGGAGGGCCTGCCAAACCGACTTTCATGACTACCCACCCCACCCTCCCCAGCCCCTTGCTTACCATACCTCATGTTCTGTGCTTATCCATGCTCTCCTTCCAATTCCCCACAGCAGCACTCATAGAGCAGTAATCAGTCCTCTGGCACCTGTTCTGATATAAAACCAAGCTTGCAGCATGGCTCCAGGAAGTCTCCTTCAAGACCTGAAACTGGCAGGTTGGCTTAGTGTCCCTGGTTGTCTAGTGAGGCTTGAGTGACAAGAGCTCTTTCTCAAGGGAAGAGTGTTCTTATAGACACAGCAAGCCCCGAACCTCCTTTGGCCCTGGCTAGACCTAGACATTTCAGAGAGCTGCACAAACAGGAACTTATTTGTTTGTTTTGTTTTGTTTTTTTTTTTTTTTTTTTGAGAATTTCCCTGTTGGTCCCTGATGTGCAAGAACTCACTCAGTAAACTGTGCTGGTCAATTCCTTCCTAATTATTATTATTAATCTTGTTTTTGTTACATTCTAGTAGATTTTTCTCATTACTTGTTCAATATTAATTAATTAATTAATTCATTCATTCATTTCTTTTGGTGTTTGATACACAGTTTCCCTGTGTGACCCTGCTGTTCTGGAACATACTCTGTAGACCAGACTATCTTCAAACTCACAGAAATCTACTTTTCTCTACTTCCTGAGAGCTGGAATCAAAGACGACAGCCACCACTGCATAGTCAGACACAAATTTCAATGTCGCTTCCTCATGTCACCATTAAACGGTCCAGCTCTCTTCCTGCATGCACAGACTCAATCTCTCTTTCTTCCTCCACATAATGTGCAGAGCTGCTCAGACCATTGTACAATGCTGACTGAAATGATTCTCTTATTAAACAGATGGAAGACTCCCTAGAATATTAAAATATAGGGAAATTTTTTAGGACACAAGTGATGTTTGTTCTGTGCCATCTGGCTGAGGTCAGGAGACCTGAGGGGACTCTTTACCTGGTTGTTACAGGTCCCTCAGAAAACCATGAGAGAAAGGCATAAGCAATATTACAAACAAGATGATACAACTTTCTCCTGACAGACGCCAGGGATATTGGTCAATTATATTGGAGTGTTATTCCTGAAATTAGAGTCAAATTCTTGAGAAGTGAATAATAATAACAAGTGTCATCTGCATGATAAGCTGAATACTCAAAGAGTGTGGCTGAGAAAAATGTCTTTATCTATGAGCACTATGGTGAACCAGCACAGGTTCCTCAGTAGGAAGGTGAGGAAACAGCTGCATTACTCAATGTTTTCCGTTAGAGCAGGATTGGTAGAACATATCTCTCTATGTCTGCAGAAAGTGGCTTTATTGGAATGTCTTACAGGCTCTGGGCCAGATAGTACATCAATCATGCTGACCAATGTACATTTGAAGAATTCGGTATTTGTTTGGTTTATGGGTGTGGATCTTCCAGCTGGTCTTCAGTATACACAAGTATTTCAAAGAAATATGCTTCAATGCTATAAAGGGGTAGACTCAGCAGGATCCACATGGAATTATATTTGTGGAGACTGTAAAGTTTTCCTCCAAGTGTTGTTGTATTTTGTTTGTGCTTTAGCAAATGAAGCCTGCCAGATGGTGGTGGCACATGCCTTAACTTCCAGTTCTTGAGAGGCAGAGGCTGGTGAATCTCTGTGTCTTCGGTAGAGTTCCAAATGTACACAGAGAAACCCTGTCTCAAAACAACACCAAACAAACAAAAAATAAATAAATCTATCAAAAAAACCTTGCTTTAAGAACAGAGTGTGTAGCTAGGCAGTAGTTAGCCATAGAGGACAGGCCATGGAGGAGCACACCTTTAATCAAAGAAGTTTGGATCAGTGGGATCTATATAATTTTATGGCCACCCCAGGATACACTGGATTTATCCAGTCTAAAAGAGAAAGAGAGACAGGTCATGGCTCATTCCTTTATTCCTGTACTTGGGAGGTAGATATGGCTGGGAGGAGAGAGAAATATAAGGGTGAAGAAGACAGAAGCTCATTGTGTTCTAATGGAAGACTCCTAGAATCAAAATCGCCAGACCCTTTGGTCTGAAGATAGAGTAGAAGTAAGAACTAGGGGATCACTGCTCTGCTTCTCTGATCGTTCATCATTAACCACACATCTGAGTCCATATTTTGACTATTAAGACTAACTAGAATTAGCTTTACAATTTCCAGTGTAGTGTGTCAAAGCTGAACTATGGTGTACAAGACTAGAATTGATGGTAATAGAATTGAGGGTATAAATCTTTATCAATTTATAAAGCTTGTTGCTACATTTTGTGTGTTTGAGCATGAGAGAAAATGGTTTGTAGGAATATACAGGTTATGGGATGTAGATAATTATGTGAAGTTGAGTGTTAGTATCTGACCTTTGGTCATCCCGCAAAAGAATATATGCTGAGTCCCTTGCCAAGATACACAACATATTTTATCTGATGAGCCAACACTCTTCCACAGATTAACAATAAAACCAAAATAAATAAAGAACTAAATAATGGTCTTTGGGAATATGAAGCATCAGAATTAAGATCCTATACAGGGTAAGTTTGCAACATGAAATGAATACAATCCAATTACGATGAACAACAATTTATAACAAAATGCTTATTACAAAGGCAGATTAACATTTTTCTTTGAAAATACACAGGATGCTCAATGTAATTATGAAAACACAGTACAAAAACTGACATAATATGACTTTTATACTTACCACAAAGTTACAACAATCAAAATACGAACAATATTTGTAAAAGAATAAAAGAAATAGAGAGAATAAGCCAAGAACAAAGAACAAATATCATCAACTATTAATATAAAGTACAAAAGAAAGTTTGCTAGGAAAAGTGTGATCTTGATCAATGTTATCCAAATACCTATGAAACCATGTGTACAGAGATTAAATAATCAGACTTCAACACCCCAATTAAATCAACCCAAAGTAACCATTCAACACTTTTGACCCTGCAGCTATGGATATCTATTCCAAAGACAGGAGGTCCCTGCTCTAGAGCTCTCTATGCAAAAGGAGCTCATCTTCTGCTACGGCTCTGGAGCCCTTTATGACCCTTTCTTGTTTCAGAAAAACCCATCCCCACTGATGCCCATTCCACAAATAACATGGAAGAATATTTTAAAATCTGCTTCCTGCCACATGTTAGATGGCCCAACATTAGGACCCTGACCTAACTCGCTACCCAAAACCATACCCATCTGAGAAATCTCCGCAGAACAGGGACTCATTTTGTCCCCTGGAATTAAACTTCACGTAACATGTCTTATAAGGGGAGGTAGCATAGACTTAAAAACATTATGATCTTGTATGGCTTATAGACATACCCATCATCATTTTTTAATACTTTCTAAAATATTTAGAAGACAAACCTGAAAGTGGAATGGAATATACAGAACTTCAAGAAATAAAACCTCAGTTTTCCAGTGTCAGCCACCACTGCACACAAACGGCATTGCATGCATGTGCATACTGAACAGTTATGTAATATGCAGCACATCCTCCCATGCCAGGGCTACAGAGTCTCTAGCAAACCAGAAATGGCAGCTGAGCATACCTGCTTTGAAAATCCTACATTTAAAATGGTGTAACCTGTGTTCTTCCTTAAATCTCGATAGAGCAGAAGGAAAAGGGAGTCCTGGAAAGAAGCTTTCTCAGAGTTCCAAATTGGCTGGGACCACACAGTTTGGCCTATAATTTTTGCAGCCCCCCTACCAGGGGATCAGAAGTCAATGACTCAGATTGCACAGTCCTCGTAGCTCTGCACTACCTACCCAGGAGACAGGGGCCTAGTCAAGAAAGTTTGTGTTTTAGTATACATTCTTCTACTGTCCTGGAGCACAAACTGCTCATTGGGAAAATCACAGTGTCTTTTGTGTGCACATTCTATTACACACTTACTGTTCATAGCTTATAACTCTTGACCACATAGTTGGGAAATACTTCAGCCAAGTCCATGAAACCTTCAAATGTTCACTGTTTTCAGTGTGTAAATCCTGTTTAAGAAAAGCAGGCTGTGAATTGGAAAATAATGAGGAATCATGCTAGGGCTTGGGGGCAGAAAAGAGTATGAGGATATGATGCAGTTATGTTCTAAAAAAAAAATTGAAAAGCTGGAAATAGCTTCATGGCCATGTGCTCCAGAGACTAGGGGTTTCTCTTAGAGCACAACAAGGATTTCTCAAACCTTTTCTCTCAGACGGTACATCCACAACCACAAAAAGTAACAGTCCTGTTACCTAGTCCACAACAGTTCACCCGGACCTGTTTTTGCTGAATATGGTAACTATAGCAATTTGTATTCACGTTACGGTCTCTCTCCATCCAGATTCTTGATAGCCCTCATCCATGGATTCCAAGAACCTACCCACTGGGACAATTATGGATTATCTAGGAATGATTATCTAATTCCACTTTGCTCACCTTGACTACTGATAAAGGAGGAAATCTCAGCCTCCACCCTGCCTGTCACATTCTGCACTGTGACTCCACCAGTATCAAAGTGGGTCATGCACTCAATTCTTGCATAAATCCAGCTTCATTTATATGTTGCCACAATAATCAGACATGTAAGGAGTTCACACATTTTCTGGTCTATTTTACTTCTCATTGGCAAGTCAAAGGCCAGACTAGAAGGACATGTGTGATTTTCTTCCCAGCACTGTCCAGGAGAAGCGGGATGAGGAGTTCAAAGCAATTCTCAAAAGCTCAGCATATGAAAAGCCAAAGTTACAAGAGACTTTGCTCTACTCAGAAATCAATCATCAACATCACTTGAGAAAAGGAATTACATAAGTAAAATCTAAGAAACAGGAGTGCAGAAAATAGAGGTAAAAGCATTAATATGTTTAAAGAAGACATTTAAAAATATACCAATATCTGGGTGGTGGTGGCACCTGCATTTAATGCTAGTGCTCAGGAGGCAGAAGGAAGCCTATCTCTGTAAGTTCAAGATCAGCCTGGGCTACAAGATCTAGTCTGGGGCAGGCTCCAGAGCCACAAAGAAATTGGGTCTCAAAAAAATAAAATAAAATAAAAAATAAAAATAAATAAAAGAAATCTATAAAAATGATACCAGGGGTTGAGCACTGGGACAGAGGGTGGAGCCAAAAGTCCACCCTACTTCGGAGACTTCTCGGAGCAACTCTGAACAAAGGAGACCTGACTATCCACGCGGGACCACCCGTAATTTCCACCATCTTGGTCTCTGACCCTGCCTCCAGTCCTCTGCTGGAGTCCCAGGCCCCCTCCCAGACATCCGTCTATCTCTGTGGGTCCACTCGGAGTTCCTGTGGGCAAGATCCTTGAACCCCAAATCCTGGCTTCTGCCAAAGAATGAGGTCTCAGCTGGAGAGCGCCAGTTTCCAGGGAGATCCCACTATCCTGCAAAACCTTCTCAAGTTCCAGCTCAGCCCTTACCCTCTTCCGCCAGCTATTGGCCAGAGTTATTTGCCAGAGCTATTGGCCAGAGTAACACTGTGAGTACATGCTGGCATCTTCTTCTGGATCCTCATCCTTAACCCCATCCCTGGATCCAGGTCTGCGGAGAAACCTCCTAGAGTGCTTGGACCACACAGAGCTACAGATATTGAATCTCAGACCCACATAAGCCCATCGGGTGAAGTACCATAGAGAGAGGGGGGAGACAACACCAACACCTACTGGAAGAAGCTATGGGAAGAAGGCTATACAAGAGAATACCTAACAACAGAAAGACAAACATGACACCACCAGAATCTAGGGAATCTACACCACCTAGAATGGAACACAACAACAAAGCAGAGGAAGCAGAAGGGTATGACTTAAAAATTACCATCATAAAAATGATAGAGGACCTCAAAGAAGATGTGAGAAAATCCCTTAAAGAAATGGAAGAAAAAACAAACAAAAAAGTGGAAGAAATGAACAAATTACTTAAGGAAAGGACAGAAAGCCAAGAAAAAACAATTAACCAGGTGAAGGAAACGGTTCAACACTTGAAAACTGAAATTGAGAAAATAAAGGCAACACAAACGGAAGGAATGCTGGAAATTGAAAAGCTGGGCAAAAAATAGGGAACTATGGACACAAGCATAACCAATAGAATTCAAGAGATGGAAGAGTGAATCTCAGGCACAGAAAATAAACTAGAAGAAATAGATTCATCGACCAAAGAAAATCATAAATCCAACAAATACTTAACACAAAACATCCAGGAAATGTGGGACACCATGAAAAGGCCAAACCTAAGAATAATAGGCATAGAGGAAGGTGAGGAAGTCCAGCTCAAAGGTTCCGAAAACATATTCAACAAAATCATCGAGGAAAACTTTCCAAATCTGAAGAAGGACATGCCCATGAAAGTGTAAGAAGCATACCGAACCCCAAATAGGCTGGACCAAAGAAAAAAGACCCCTCGACATATAATAATCAAAACACCTAGCATACAGAATAAAGAAAGAATATTAAGAGCAGCGAAGGAAAAAGGACAGGTAACATATAAAGGCAGACCTCTCAAAATTACACCTGATTTCTCCATGGAAACCCTCAAGGCCAGAAGGTCCTGGATAGACGTTCTAAAACTATTAAAAGAACACAGATGCCAGCCTAGGCTACTATATCCAGCAAAACTCTCAGTCAATATACATGTAGAGAACAAGATATGTAATGACAAAACCAGATTTTCCCAATATGTATCTACAAATCCAGCCCTACAGAAAGTATTGGAAGGAAAACTCCAACCCAAGGAAGGTAACTATGCCCACAAAAATGTAGGCAACAGATAATCCAACTACACCAGAAACCAAGGGTGAAGCAGAACAAATATATTCACAATACCACTGCCAACAACAAACCTAAATCAAATAAGCATCAACAACCAATGGTCTTTACTCACCCTCAACATTAATGGTCTTAACTCACCTATAAAAAGACACAGGCTAACAGAATGGATTACGAAGACAGAATCCATCCTTCTGCTTCATACAAGAAACACATCTTACCTTCAAAGATAGACATTACCTCAGGGTAAAGGGTTGGGAAAAGATTTTCCAATCAAATGGAAATAAGAAGCAAGCAGGCGTAGCTATCCTAATATCTAACAAGTTAGACTTCAAACCAAAATTAGTCAAAAGAGATGAAGATGGTCATTTCATATTCATCTCAGGAGAAATCCATCAACACAAAGTCTCAGTTCTGAACATCTATGCCCCTAATACAAAGTCACCCACATTCGTAAAAGAAACACTACTAAAACTCAATGCTCGTATAAAACCTCACACACTTATAGTGGGAGACGTCAATACACCACTCTCAACACTAGACAGGACCACAAATCTGAAACTCAACAAAGAAACAAAAGAATTAACAAAACTTATGTCTGAACTGTGGTTAACAGACATCTATAGAACATTCCACCCGAAGACAAAAGAATATACTTTCTTCTCTGCTCCACATGGAACCTTCTCTAAAATCGACCACATACTAGGTGACATAACAAACCTCAACAGATACAAGAGAATAGGAATAGTCCCCTGTATCTTATTGGACCACCATGCTTTAAAATTGGAACTCAACAACAACACAAATAGCAGAAAACCTGTAAACTCATGGAAACTGAACAATGTGCAATTGCACTACTCCTGGGTCAAAGAAGAAATAAAGACAGAAATTAAAGACTTTCTAATATTCAACGAGAATGAGGATAAAATATACCCGAACTTATGGTACACACTGAAAGCAGTGCTACGAGGGAAGTTCATTGCAGTAAGTGCCCATATGAAGAAAACAGAGGATAGTAACATAAGAGAATTAACAGCCCAACTGAAAACCTTAGAACAGAGAGAAGCGAATTCACCCTGCAGGAGTAGATGCCAGGAAATAATCAACTTGAGGGCTGAAATCAACAAAATAGAAACCAGAAAAACAATACAAAAAAATCAATGCAACAAAGAGTTGTTTTTTTGAGAAAATCAACAAGATAGACAAACCTTTATCCAAACAAACGAAAAAGCAGAGACAGAACATGCAAATTAACAAAATCAGAAACGAAATGGAGAACATAACAACAGACACAGAGGAAATCCAGAAAATTTTCAGGTCATACTTTGAAAATCTGTATTCCACAAAAATTGAAATTTCAAAGGAAATGGACAAATTTCTGGATAACTATCACGTACCAAAATTAAATCAAGAACAGACAAACAACTTAAATAGACCTATAACCCGCAATGAAATAGAAGCAGTCATCAAAAGCCTTCCAACCAAAAAAAGTCCAGGGCCAGATGGATTCAGCGCAGAATTCTACCAGACATTCAAGGAAGAACTAATAGCACTACTCCTCAAACTGTTCCACAAAATAGAAACAGAAGGTTCATTGCCAAACTCTTTTTATGAGGCCACAATAACTTTGGTACCCAAACCTCACAAAGACACAACTAAGAAAGAAAACTACAGACCAATATCCCTGATGAACATCGATGCAAAAATACTCAATAAAATACTGGCAAACCGAATTCAAGAATACATCAGAGAAATCATCCACCATGACCAAGTAGGCTTCATCCCTGGAATGCAGGGATGGTTTAACATATGAAAATCTATCAACGTGATCCACCATATAAACAAACAGAAAAAGAAAAACCATATGATTATCTCCCTAGATGTGGAAAAAGCCTTTGACAAAATTCAACACCCTTTCATGATAAAGGTCTTGGAAAGGTCAGGGATAACAGGAACATACCTAAACATAATAAGAGCAATATACAGCAAACCGACTGCCAACATCAAACTCAATGGAGAGAAACTTAAGCCAATTCCTCTAAACTCAGGAACAAGACAAGGCTGTCCTCTCTCTCCATATCTCTTCAATATCGTACTAGAAGTTCTAGCTAATGCTATAAGAAAACAAAAGGAGATCAAGGGGATCCAAATTGGAAAGGAAGGAGTCAAACTGTCTCTATTTGCAGATGATATGATAGTTTACATACACGACCCAATAAACTCTACCAGGGAACTCCTACAGCTGAAAAACACCTTCAGCAAACTACCAGGATACAAGATAACCTCAAAAAAATCAGTAGCCCTACGTTTTTCAGACAGCAAAGAGACAGAGAAAGAAATCAGAGAAACATCACCCTTTACAATAGCCACAAGCAACATAAAGTATCTTGGTGTAACACTTACCAAACAAGTAAAAGACCTATATAATAAGAACTTTGTGACTCTAAAGAAAGAAATTAAAGAAGATACCAGAAAATGGAAAGATCTCCCATGCTCTTGGTTAGGTAGGATTAACATATTAAAAATGGCAATCTTACCAAAAGTAATCTACAGATTCAATGCAATCCCCATTAAAATCCCACCACAATTCTTCACCGACCTTGAAAGGATAATAATCAACTTTATATGGAAAAACAAAAGACCCAGGATAGCCAAAACAACCCTATACAATAAAAGAACATCAGGAGGCATCACCATTCCTGACTTTAAGCTCTACTACAGAGCTATAGTTCTAAAAAACAGCCTGGTATTGGCATAAAAATAGACAGTTAGACCAATGGAATCAAATTGTAAATCCTGATATTAATCCACACACTTATGAACACCTGATTTTCGACAAAACAGCTAAAATTATACAATGGCGCGAGGACAGCATCTTCAACAAATGGTGCTGGCACAATTGGATGAGGGTGTGTAGAAGACTGCAGATAGACCCATGTCAGTCGCCATGTACAAAACTCAAGTCCAAATGGATCAAAGACCTCAACGTCAATCCAGCCACATTGAACCTCTTGGAAGAGAAAGTAGGAGGTACCCTTGAACAAATTGGTATAGGAGACCACTTCTTGAACATAACTCCGGGGGCACAGACACTGAAGGAAACAATTAATAAATGGGACCTCTTCAAACTTAGAAGCTTCTGTAAGGCAAAGGATAAATCGTCAAGACCAAACGGCAGCCCACAGACTGGGAAAAGATTTTCACCAATCCTATATCCAATCAAGGGCTGATCTGCAAAATACAGAAAGAACTCAAGAAACTAGTCAACAAAACACCAAATAACCCTATTAAAAAATGGGGTACAGAACTGAAGAAAGGATTCTCAATAGAGGAAATCAAAAAGGCTGAAAGACACTTAAGAAAATGCTCCACATCCTTAGCTATCAGGGAAATGCAAATCAAAACATCTTTGAGATACCATCTTACCCCGCAAGAATGGCTAAAATTAGAAACACCAGTGATGACTTATGTTGGAGAGGATGTTGAGAAAGTGGAACACTCCTCCACTGCTGGTGGGAGTGCAAACTCATACAGGCATTTTGGAGATCAGTATTGCAGTTCCTCAGGAAAATGGGAATTAGTTTACCACAGGACCCGGCAATCCACCTCTTGGGCATATACCCAAAGGATTCACATCCATGCAACAAGACATCTGTTCAACTATGTTCATAGCAGCACTATTTGTAATAGCAAGAACCTGCAAGCAACCTAGATGCCCCTCAATTGAAGAATGTTTAATGAAGATGTGGCACATCTACACAATGGAATACTACTCTGCAGAAAAAATAATGGTATCTTGAAATTCGCAGGCAAGTGGATGGCACTTGAAGAAACCATCCTGAATGAGGTAACCCAGTCACAAAAAGAGGAACACAGTATGTACTCACTCATATATGGATTTTAGACCTAGATCAAATGATCACCAACCTATAATTCACATCACCAGACAAACTAGGATACAAGCTATATTCTAAGAGATTCATATAAAGTCCCTCACAGAACTGGGAAGGAACAAGTCCCCCGAGATCAGGTGAAGTGGGGGGGCAGTGAATGGAGAGAGAAGTAGGAGAAAATGAGGGGGAGGAAAGGAAAATATGTGGGACCAGGAAGATTGAGCCTGGTTAGGAATAGAAGATAGGAAAGAGAGAGAGAGAGAGAAACAGAGACAGAGAGAGAGAACATAAATGAGGGATCCAATATTGGTTTTAAGATAAAATTGAACACAAAGAAAGGTATAGAGAACTACAAGTCTGCTTCCAACTAACAATCTCAGCTTCCGTGGAAAGGCTATCATAAATGCCCTTCCTGGAGAGTGAGATCAACAACTAACTTCTCCATGGATCCCTCAACTAATGCCTGTTGAAAACAGGATCAAACACCCATACATAAACACTGAGTCGAACTAGAACCCAGAAGCAGATGGAGAGGACAAGACCATGCGGCAGATACACATACAGACAGGTTACCTGAACAAGGAGCAGCTAACGGCCACTAGACTGATAGCTGTGAAGCCAGCATGGGACTAACTCAGCCCCCCCCTGTATATGGGTCTCAGCCAGAAGGACTGAGCAGTCTAAGAGACCTCAGACAGTGGAGCCAGGATGTATCTCTGGTGCCCCAAATGACTTTGCGAACATATCCCCCAAGGAGGAATAACTGCCTTAATCTAGAGACAGGAGAGAAGCCCTAGTCCCTACTTCACAGGTCCTGTCACATCTACATGACCCCAACTGGATGGCATTCCCCTACATATGGAATTGGGGTGGGGGGGATGGGGGAGGGTGTTTAGAGTGCATGTGAGAGGGCAGAGAGGGTAAAAGAGAGGGAAGGAGGGAGGGGAGGGCTGGAGGGGAGGGAGGGAGGGAGGGAGGGAGAGGGAACTGGGATCAACATGTAAAATAATACATTAAATTAAAAAAAATGGTTTGACTCCAAAATTTAAGTTGAAGGAGAAGTTACTGGGGAAAAGGTTTCTATTTTTTGTTTCCACAGAAAATGAAATGATGTGGATTCCTTCCAGACTAATTTGGTTTGATCACACCAGACCACCTGAAACAGAGTACACGGTGATCCTACATTCCAAACAGCTGGACAAAACAGCCCTACAGACTACAGCCAGGATATCTGAATCTTCTTCGAATCCCCCCGAGACAGCGCCCCTTACCAGCCAGAAGTAGTTTGGAAAGAACGACACCCAAATTCCCAAATATTGTGTATAAATGTTTGTTTTCATTTAATTGGACTTTGTTATATAAAATTAAATAAAATAATAATAAAAAATGATACCAGGCTCAACTAGAGGCCTCAGCTCGAGAATTCCAGGCCCTGGCTAGATCCGCATATACATGCCACCATCCTGAGGCCATTCCTGCTGGAGGCTTGTCTCCCATTGCTGGGTCTCTGCTAGAGAGACATCAACAGGAGTGTGCCAGGCCCTGGATTGGTCTGCCTACCCAGGCAGGAACACCCTGAAACGCTGCCAATGTTAATCTTTGACACCCAATGCCAGGATTATGCTAGTTGTGAGTCTGGGACTAATTTGGGTTGAATTAACCCTACAACCAACCCAGGAAACTCCCTGGATTGGTACCAGATATTGCTCCACCTGTGGCCTGTCCTCAGCTAAAAAAAAACAAACAAACAAACAAACAAACAAACAAAAAACAAAAAACAAAACAGAAAATAAATCTCACTTCAACAGAACCCAAGGGTTAATCATGGCAAATATACACACAAAACCACTGCCAACAACAAATCATAAACAAACAAAAATTAACCATCAATGATCCTTATTTTCCCTCAACATTAATGGTTTTAACTTGCCTATAAAAAGACACAGGCTATCAGAATGAATATGGAAACAGAATCTGTCCTTCTTCTGCATACAAGAAACACATCTAAGCTTAAAAGATAGTCATTACTCAGGGTAAAGGGCTGAGAAAACATCTTCCAATAAAATAGACCCAAAAGCAAACAGGTCTGTCTCTCCTAATATCCAGCAATTTAGACTTCAAAGCAAAATCAATCAAAAGTAATGGAAACAGTCATTTTGTATTTATCACAGGAGAAATACTCACCACAAATCCTCAATTCTGAACCTCTATGCCCCAAATACAAAAGCACCCACATTTGTAAAAGAAATACTACTAAAACTCAAACCACACATAAAACATCACACACCTATAGTGGGAGACTTCAACACCCGACTCACAACACTAGACAGGACCACCTCAGAAACTTTATAAAGAAACAAAAAAACTAACAGAAGTTATGTCTCAATTGGATTTAACAGACACATTTAGAACCTTCCATCCAAACAAAAAAGAATATAACTTCTTCTCTTCTCCACATGGAACATTTTCTGAAACTGACCACATACTTGGAGACATAAAATTCCTCAAGAGATACAAAAAAATTGGAATAGTCCCTTGTAACTTATCAGACCACCATGCTTTAAAATTGGAAGTCAACAACAACACAAATCGCAGAATCTCTACAAAACCATAGAAACAGAAAAACCGCAAATGCAGCATACCTGAATCAAAGAAGAAATAATTAAATTAAGAATGTCTTCAAATTCAATGAATATCAGGGCACAAAATTGCATTAAGTGCCCACATGAAGAAAACGGAGGATAGTCACATTAGAGAATTAACAGCACAACTGAAAGCCTTAGAACAAAAGAAGCAAAATCACCCCTCAGGATTAGGGCCCATATTCAATTTTTGGGCTTAAAACAATAACGAAGAAAACAGGAAAATAATACAAAAAATCAGTACAACAAAGGGTTGAATTTTGGAGAAAATTAGCAAGATTCACAAACCTTTATCCAAACTAACCAAAAGCATAGAGAGAACATGGAAATAAACAAAATCAGAAATGAAAAGGTGTACATAACAACAGACACTGAGACAATCCAGACAATTTTTAGGTCATACTTTGAAAACCTGTACTCAACAAAATTTGAAAATTCAAAGGCTATGAACAAATTTCTGGATAACTATTACTTACCAAAATTAAATCAAGAACAGACAAGCTACTTAAACAGACATATAACACTTAACAAAAGAGAAGCAATCATGAAAAGACATTCAACCAAATAAAGCCCAGGACCAGATGGCTTCAGTGAATAATTCTAGCAGAATTTCAAGGAAGAGCTAATACCAATACTCCTGAAATTGTTACACGCAATAGAAACAGAACATTCATTACCAAACTCTTTTTATGAGGCTACATTCATCTTGGTACCCATCCACACAAATGCACAACTAAGAAAGAAAATTACAGATCAATATCCCTCATGAACATTAATTAAAAAGTACTCAATAAATTACTGGCAAACCGAATTCAAGAATACATCAAAGAAATCATCCACTGTGACCAAGTAGGCTTCATCCCTGGGTTTCAATGATGGTTTCACATATGAATATCTATCAAAGTGATCCAAAATATAAACAAACTGAAAACAAAAAAATCACATGATCATCTACCTAGGTGCAGAAATCCTTTGACAAAATTCAACATCTTTCATATTAAAGGTCTTGAAGAGATCAGCGATAACAGGAACTTATGTAAACACAATAAAAATAATATACAGTAAACCAAGAGACCAGACCAAACTGAATGTAGAGAACCTTAAGGCAATTCCTCTAAAATCAGGAACAACACAAGGCTGCATCCCCACTCCATATCTCTGCATTATTGCACATGAAGTGCTAGCTAAAGAAATAAGACAACAAAAGGTGATCAAGGGGACAAATATTGGAAAGGAAGAACTCAGATTTTCTCTATTTTCAGATGATATGATAGTTTACATAAGCAACCGAAAAAACTCTAACAGGGTACTCATACAGCTGAAAAACACATTCAGCAAAATATCAGGATACAAGATAAATTAAAAAAAAATCTGTAGCCCTACTTTATTCAGATAACAAAAGGACAGTGAAAGAAATCAGAGAAACGTCACACTTACAATAGCCACAAAAACATAAAGTATTTTGGAGTAACACTTACCAAACAAGTGAAAGACCTATATAAGAACATTGTGTCTTTAAATCAGAAATTAAAGAAGATTCCAGAAAAGGGAAAGATTTTTCATGCTCTTGAATAGCTAGAATAAACATAGTAAAAATTGCAATCTTGTCAACAGCAATCTGCAGATTCAATGCAATCCCAATTAAAATCCAAGCACAAATATTCACTGACCTTGAAAAGATAATAATCAACTTCATATTGAAAAACAAAAGAAACAAGATAGCCAATACAACCTCTATATTAAGGGAATATCAGGAGGCATCACTATCCCTTTAAGCTCTACTACAGAGCTGTAGTCCTGAAAACAGCCTGGTATTAGCACAAATATAGACAAGTAGCAAAATATAATCAAATATTAAATCCTGATATTAATCCGCATACCTATGAACACCTGATTTTTGACAAAACAGCTAAGAGTATACAATGGGAGGATGAAAGCGTCTTCAACAAATGATGCTTGCAAAACTGGATTATGTTGTGTAGAAAAATGTAGATCACCATGCACAAAACTCAAGTCCAAATGGATCAAAGGCCTCAACATAAATACAGCCACACTGAAACTCTTAGAAAAGGAAATAGGAGGTATTCTTGAACAAATTGGTACAGCAGACCACTTCCTGAATGTAGCTCCAGTAGGACAGACACTGAGATCGACAATAAGTGGGACCTCTTCAAATTTAAAAGACTTGTAAGGCAAACGACACAGTTGACAAGACTGAAAGGCAATCTGCAGACTGGGAAAAGATCTTGGTCAATCCTCCATCTGACAGAGAGCTGATCCCAAAAACGTACAAAGAACTAAAGCAATTAGTCAACAATACACCAAATAACCCCATTAAAAATGGGGTATAGAACTGAATAGACAAGTCTCAATAGAGGAAATTTGAAAAGGCTGAAAGACACTTAAGAAAGTGCTCCACATCCTTAGCTATCAAGGCAAATTAAAACAACTTTGAGATACCATCTTACTCCTGCCAGAAAGGCTAAAATTAGAAACACCTATGACAACTTATGCTGGAGAGGATGTGGGAAAGGGGAACACTCCTCCACTGCAGGTGGAAGTTCAAACTCGTACAGCCATTTTGGAGATCAGCAATTCCTCAGGAAAATGGGAATCAGTCTACCACGGGACATGGTAATCCCCCCTCTTAGGCATATACCCAAGTGATCCACATCCATGCAACCAAGACATGTACTCAACTATGTTCCTAGCTGCTTTCTTTGTAACAGGAAGGACTTGGAAGCAACCCAAATGCCCCCCAACTGAAGAATGGATAAAGAAGATGTAGCACATTTATATAATGGATTACTATTCTGAGGGAAAAAAACAATGGAATTTTGAAATAAATAGAAAAGTGGATTGAACTTGAAGAAACCAATCTGAATGAGGTAACCCAATCACAAAAAGAGAAGCATGGTATGTACTTGCTCATTTATGGATTTTAGACATAGAGCAAAGATCACCAGCCAACAAATCAAACTGCCAGAAAAACTAGGATACAAGGAGGTATGTAAGAAATTCATATAAGATCACTTGCAGAAGGTGAAAGGAAAATGGCCCCCGCAGCATATGGGTGTGGGTATAGACGGGGAGTGAGTGGAAAGGGAACTAGCAGAAGGAGAAGGGGAGGAGAGCAAAGTGCATGGGACTAGGAAGATTCATATAGGGGAGGAATAGACTTGAGAAGAGAAGAGAAGAGAAGAGAAGAGAGAAAGGGACAGAGAGAGACAGACAGAGAGAGAAAAAACCATAAAAGAGGGAGCCATTATAGGTTTAAAGAGGAAATACAACTAGAGAAATGTCCAGAGGCCTACAAGTCTGACCCCAACTATGAATTTGAGCAATAGTGTAAAGGCTACCATAAACTCCCTTCCCTGATAATGAGATCAGGAACTAACTTATTCACCATCATGGGGCCCTCATCTAGTAGCTGATGGAAACAAAAGCATAAATGCACAAATAAACCCTGAGCCTAACTGGAATCTACATGCAGACAATGAGGACAAGACCACGCTGTAGAAACACATAGACACAGCTGATCTGAACAAGAAGGAGCTAATGGTGCCCCAGAATTATAGCAGGGAATCCAGCATGGGACTGACTTTTAACCCCTGAACATGGGTCTCAGCTAAAAGGCCTGCAAAGTCTAAGGGACTAAGTGGAACTAGGAAGTACCTCTGGTGCAAAAAGGACTTTTGGGGAAAATCACCATGGAAGGATACTCCCTTAACCTAAAGACAGGAGAGAAGTTTTAATCCCTACTTTAAATGACTTGAAAAATTTAGATGAATCCCCATGGAAGGCATTACTCTACATGTATAGTGGGGGTTGGATGGGAGGGAAGAGTGGCCGGGGGGCCTGGGAAGTTGAGAGAGATGGGGAGAAGGAGGGAGGGAGTGAGGTAGAGGGAACTGGGTTTGATATATATATATATATATATATATATATATATATATATATATATAATTTTTTTAATTAAGAAAAGAAATGTGATACCAATGTAATTTAAACAAAATAAAGTTAACATATTTTAATAATTTAAAAATGTCTAGCTCTATTGACTTTGAAAAAATCACACTTCCCCAGAGAGAACATCACTTCCAGCACAAGTTCTAATGGATCTTAATAATTAAAACTCATAGTAATCTATCAGGGAATGGAGGGTAAAAACTGAAGGATCACAGATTCAGAGCATCTGGCCAGTAGATTTCTTATCTCTAACAATTCTCAGACAAATGATATGGTCCTGTCCTCACACTGCCTCCTTAGATTGACTGCCATCTCTTCACTCCCTCAGACAGACTGCTCTAACAAAATCCTCTCACTGCATGCTCTTCTGTCTCCTCCACCTTATCTTCCTCTTTCTGTCCAGCCATGTAGCTCTATCTCCAAATCCCTACACTTGGGATTAAATACCTGAAATCCTAAGAAATGGGATCACCTTAGTATGAGCTGTTTTTCTTTTAGACAGATTTTTTCTCCCTCTCTGTCCCTCTCTCTCACTCTTTCTCCCTCCATCTCTCTATAGCCAGGAGTGGCCTTGAACTCACACAGTTCCACCTTTCTCCTTCCCCTTGTGCTGGTATGAAAACTGTGCCCAACCACTGCTCTCTTAGGGAAGACCTTGGCATCTATGTTGGAAGATCTTGGCCTGTATGTTGAAATAGTGGCTTGGGTGTGTGGCTAGCTAGTGACTTACATGAATGGCTAACTATTGAGTTAGGTATGTGGCTAAATAGTAACTTAGTGTGTGTGACTAACTAGTTACTTACTGCTTTACTGTGTGTGGCTAACCTGTGAGTTAGTGTATCTAACTAGTAACCTAATTGTGCATCAAATCATTGACTTAGGTGTGTGGCCTACTAGTGACTTGTGTGTGAGGCTAAATGGGTAGTGACTTAACATGTGTAACAAACTAGAGACTTATCTGTGTGACTTACTAGTGACATAGTATGTGTGGTTAAATAGTGAAATAGTAGTGGCTGACTAGTGACATAGTGACTGGGATTAACTAGTGACTTATTGTACGTGGCTGACTAGTGCCTCAAGTGTGACACTAACTAGAGGTATGTGGTGAATGTGTTAGTGACTATAGCTAACTAGTGACTTAGTGTATGTTGCAAACAAGTGACTTAGCTGTGTAGCTTACTAGTAACTTCGTTTGTGGGGCTAAATAGTGACTTAGGTATGTGGCTGAATAGTGACTTAATGTGTGTGGAAAAGGTGACTTAGTTTTTGTGGATACTAGTGATTTCATGTGATTAGCTATCTAGTGACTTAGGTGTGTGGCTAATAGCTGAAATAGTATGTGTGGGTAACTAGGGAGTTAGTATGTGTGGCTAACTAGTGGGTTAGTTTGTGCTTAAGTAGTGACTTATACTTATCCAAGTAAATAGTGACTCATCTTAGTAGTCTATTCTTCAGGAAAGCCTTATTTTATAGATCACAAAGAAAATAACAATACAGTAATTAAGAAGAGATAGACTGATGCTGCCCATATGCTGTCATTTTGTATTGAGCTCTGTAACCTGACATATAGTTACAGTCAATGACCTGCTTCTCAAACCTCTGAACTGATATTACTGTGTCAGGTAGGATTGAACATTTCTGTACACAGAGAATTATCTATTGGTAAATTCAATATTCATTGGTTCAGAACAAGCTTCACAAACTCTATACCTACATATTCTGGTCTGTGTTCATACACATGACATAGATTAAAACATGCTGGGAAATTACAAAATCACTCCCCCTACCACAGTCAGGTCCTTTTTTCATAGCAGTCACTCCAGCACATTGTTGCCTACCAAGAATCCTCCTGCGGTGTAAACAATTTTTCTTATTCTAGTCTGAAGGCAGAGGCAATGCTCTACTTGTGAATCCTTTTACTGTGACTGCACTGGATAGTTGAATACCTGACCTGCAAAATTTAAATCTCTGTTACACTAATTTAAGAATTTTGAAGGTATACTACAGAAAACAGCAAGGCCATTGCTTTAGAGATGAACAGACTGCAACCAATGCCTCCCGAATCAACATATGAGCTTGTCTCATAAACATTTTTCTAACAGGAAGAAAATGCATTTGTTCTAAAATGAATATGCCTTCCAAGGGATACGTCATTTCACCCACAGAGGAGATCCATAAAGACAGAACTTCTAACATAACAAGTATCCATCTCTGGAAAATTCTCAAAGAGGAGCCAGCCTAGACATATTTTGCATTTCATATGCCCTATCTTTCTTAAATGGCTCTTAAGTTAAAGCTCCATTTTACACATTGAACAATTTCAGTAGAGACTGGAGACAAGACAAGTTTAATTAGCACACCCTGATCCCCTAAGTTCTGTTGACCCTAAGCGGGACCATCAGGCTTCAAAGGGTAACATACTCAATGGACAGAGGGTCACACCCCAGTGCCTAAGCTTGTGGGTTTTTCCTTTAAAAACACTTGTGCCTGGGGGATGGGGCTTCTATCTAGCCTGTGTGCTGAGGTAGCCTGTTTGTGCAAATGATTCCTGTTCATTAAAGCCTCTTGCGTGTTGCAGCAACTGGACTGGACATTGAGTTCTTGGGGGTACCGACTGAAACTGGGAGACTCCTCTTTCTGAGGGTCTTACATTTTGGAGGTTCCATCAAGATCTGGTTGACCCCTAGACTCAATTACAATGCCAGTTGGAGGTAAGATAGAGCAATTAGCCTATATGCTTGATGTATTTCTGATGTGTCTAATGTTATATGATATTGACTCAAGTTTCTGTGTCTGGCCTGCACAGGACTTGAATTTGGTATAGGTCCACAATGGGAGAGAGATGTGTCCTGAGACCCTTGGTCCTGCCCTGGACAAAAGTCCTGGGTTGTTTGGAGCAGGGGAGGAGACGAAGTCTTGATTCTCCAGGGGACAGTCAGCCCCTGGACTCTGCTTCCCCAGTGCTTTGTAACTTTGGTTTCAGCACCATTTGTCTACTGCACGGATTTGTCCTGTTTTTCACATTGTTCTGTTTGTTGTGTCCTTCTCTTCCTTCTGTTTGTGTCTATTTCTACTCTCCCCATGCGTCAACAAGTAACTACCCCACATTATTTTGACATTAGATACGCCAGAGAGCAGGGCTGGTAGACCCAGGGAGACAATGAGCACACTCATCCCTTGGCCCCATGAATGTGGCAGTTCCGCCAGAGCTGCTGGGGCTGAGCTGCAGCCGAATGGCTGAATAGCCTTGGGCCGGGGTGGCCTGGGTTGAACCATGCCAGAATGGCAGGACAAGGTTATGTGTTATGACCCTGCCACAGCACATGTTTTTCTCCCCAGTACCAGCCTCCAGGGTTGACCCTTCTACCCAGATGTTTATAATTTGAAACCTAACCACATCCTTTTCTCAGAGGATCCCCAATGCCTTAAGGGGTTGGTAGAGTTCCTTATGTTCTCTCACCAGGCTATTTGAGATGATTATCACCAGCTTCTGCTTGAAGCTAGAAACATATCCCTTGGGCCAATGGGTGGCCCATGCAGCTGAAAAACGAGATTGACTTGTAATTCCTTTGACTTGCCCCATTGAGACTTCAACATTGCTGAAGAAAGGGAGAGCCTAAAATCTATCAGCAGGCTCTGGTGGCGGGTCTCCCAGGTGCTGCAAGGTGGCCCACCAATTTGGCTAAGGTAAAGAGAGCACTCCTTTTGACCCTACCTCAGAAGCTCAGAGAGCTTTGGTGGCTCTAGTCTTCATGGGGAAATTTGGCCTCAGATATTAGAAAAAAACTCCAGACACTGGAAAGGTTACAGAAAGCTGAGTTGTATGATTTAGGGAAAGAGGCAGAGAAAGTGTATTGAAGGGACAGGGAACAGGAGAGAAAAGACAGTAGAAAGACAGAGAGCAGGAAAAAAATGTGTGACAGAAGACAGGAAAAGAATTTGACTAAAATATCTTGGCCACAGTATTTACAAACAAAAAAAAAAAAAAAAAAAATGAGAGGAAAAAAAAGTTAAAAATTTTAAAACAGGCTAGGAAATCTGGGCAAAAGGGACCACACTCAACAAGGACCAGTGTGCATATTGTAAAGAAATAGGACACTTGACAAAGGGCTGTCCCAAGAAGACAAACAAGGTATCAAATATCCAAGCCCTGAGAAAAGGTAAAATTAAAGGGAGACGGGATTTGGATCCCCTTTCCAAGCCCAAGGTAATTCATGGACTACCCGAAGAACAGTGGACGTTGGTGTGGGCCGGCTATCCCACGAGTTTGAGGTTTCATCTCACCAGCCATCTGTGTTTTGCCTTTGGATGGTTTTTAGACCATGACCGCTGTGTGGAGATCATAAGTCAACTTTGTGGAGTCCACATTTGACCTACCTTGAGGGCAACTGTAGACTCATAGAATTCTCTTTTCCCCAGGAGTCGCATTATAGAAAAACGCCTGAGTCTTTCAAATGAGAATGTCTCTACGGAAGTAACATTGACTTCTTATCTGACCATCTTATAGCAGAAACAGGAACTGAGAATGTGCGAGAGTTTTAGAGAAGGGATAAATTCCATATTTAGCATTTTTTTGTTTTGTTTTGTTTTACATATATTTACCCTCTATTTACTGTATTCTTTTTTGTTTTCAAAAAAGGTCAAACTTGATGGGAGATGTCATTCTGTATATGTTTCTTATACTGGTTAATGAATAAAGCACTATTGGCCAATAGGAAAGGTAGATAGGAGGGACTAGGAGACAAAGAGGAAAGAGGAAGTAGTAAAGAGGAGCCAAGATGGAGCATTTGGAGAGAATAGATCCGCCAGCCGCCTCTCGCTGGTAAGACCACGTGGAAATACATAGAAATGGGTTAATAATTAAGATAGAGCTAGCCGATAAGAAACTAGTAACTTGCCAACAGAATTATATCATATACAGAGTCTCTGTGTGTTGATTGGGGCTGGCACGGCGGCGGAACAACACCAGGCGGCGGGCAGAAAAAACATACTCCTTACACAAACTGAATAAATATGCTTTAAATTTTCATTAATTTTGCTTTTGTATTTTGTCTCTTCTTTTTAAGAATAATATTACTGTGAATTTCTGTCTAAAATAGAACTCACACTATAGACTAGTCCGTCCTAGAACTTCATAGAGATCTGTCCATCTTGATTCCAGAGTGCCTGCATTGTAGTTTGCCTTGTCAACAGAGGAGTTAGTTCATTTACTTGGTTCACTTATGATGAATGACTGAGCCTGCTTGGTTAGTGTAGCCAGAAAACAGGTCCTGGTCCTAACTCCAGTAACAAAAGGTGGTACCCACCAAATGCAGTTATTCTGACTCAAAGTCCATTGTCTTCCAAATATGAGAAATATTACTTTTCCTTATCATTTAGTCTGTTATAACTCATCAAAGGCCTTGGAAGAGTTTTGTCTAAACTTGCTGATGGTGACATCCAGGTTCATAGAGATAAGATTTTTTTATATAGTTAAGTGTATTTCTTCCCATCATTCTAATGTCTCACTAAGTAAACTTGAATCTATGAATCCAGGCATGGTGGCAGAGGCCTTTAGTAATGGTTCTTAGAAAGTGGATGTAGGCAAAGCACTTTTTTAATTTATTATTTTACATGTCGATCACAGTTCCCTCTCCCTCCCTCCCTCCCTCCCCTTCAGCCCTCCCTCCCCCTTCCCTCCCTTTTACCCTCTCTTCCCTCTCACATGCACTCTAAACACCCTCCCCTCCCATCCCCCCACCACAATTCCATATGTAGGGGAATGCCATCCACTTGGGGTCATGTAGATGTGACAGGTCTTGTGAAGTAGGGACTAGGGCTTCTCTCCTGTCTCTAGAATAAGGCAGTTATCCCTCCATGGGGGATATGTTTGCAAAGTCCTTTTGTGCACCAGGGATACATCCTGGCTCCACTGTCTGAGGTCTCTTAGACTGCTCAGTCCTTCGGGCTGAGACCCATATTCAGGGGGGCCTGAGTCAGTCCCATGCTGGCTTCACAGCTATCAGTCTAGTGGCCATTAGCTGCTCCTTGTTCAGGTAAGCTGTTTGTATGTGTTTCTGCCGCATGGTCTTGTCCTCTCCATCTGCATCTGGGTTCTAGTTCGACTCAGTGTTTATGTGTGGGTGTTTGATCCTGTTTTCAACAGGCATTAGTTGAGGGATCCATGGAGAAGTTAGTTGTTGATCTCACTCTCTGGGAAGGGCATTTATGATAGTCTTTCCATGGAAGCTGAGATTGTTAGTTGGGAGCAGTCTTGTAGTTCTCTATACCTTTCTTTGTGTTCAATTTTATCTTAAAACCAATATTGGCTCCCTCATTTATGTTCTCTCTCTCTGTCTCTGTTTCTCTCTCTCTCTTTCCTATCTTCTGTTCCTATCCAGGCTATATCTTCCTGGCCGCACATGTTTTCCTTTCCTCCCCCTCATTTTCTCCTACTTCTCTCTCCATTCACTACCCACCCCCACTTCACCTGATCTCTGGGGGACTTGTCCCTTCCCAGATCTGTGAGGGACTTTATATGAATCTCTTAGAATATAGCTTGTATCCTAGTTCATCTGGTGATGTGAATTATAGGCTGGTGATCATTTGAAGGAGGGAAGGAGAGGGAACTGGGATCGACATGTAAAATAATAAATTAAATTAAAAAAATGCTTTGACTCCAAAATTTAACTTGAAGAACAAGTTTCTGGGGAAAAGGATTTCTATTTTTGTTTCCACAGAAAATGAAAAGATGTGGATTCCTTCCAGACTAATGTGGTTTTATCAAGCCAGTCCACCTGAAACAGAGTACAAGCTGATCCTACATTCAAAACAGCTAGACAAAACAGCCCTACAGACTACAGCTAGGATATCTGAATCTTCTTCGATTCCCCCAAGACAGCGCCCCTTACCAGCAGGAAGTAGTTTGGAAAGAACGACGCCCAAATTCCCAAATATTGTGTATAAATGTTTGTTTTCATTTAATTGGACTTTGTTATATAAAATTAAATAAATAAATAAATAAAAACTCATTGAAAAAAAAAAGAATGGCATTGTCCAAACACTGAGAAGGGACAACTTTAAGAAAAGAATTGTTTACTCAGTGAGTGGTCCTTTGTGGAAAAAGAAAACAAGAAACAAAGAGATTTCAGAGGAACAAAATCCAGGGGAGTTTCTGTGAGCCTGACCCTCATTAAAGGAAAATCTGCAAGATGTACCTTAGGCAAAAGAAACAAGATGACTTCTTCTTTTGTTTTGTTTTAAGCTATCAACTATTAAAAAGAAGATATCTGTGATGTTAATAAAAATGGGAGCAAAGCTAAGAGAATGTCAGCTTTTTAAAACAATATTAACAATAAAGTCTGGGGCTAGAGAGAAGGCTCAATGGTTAAGAGCAAAACTGGCTGCTCTTCCATAGGACCCAGGTCCAGTTCCCAGGGCCCACATGATGGCTCACAACAGTTTAACTCCACCTATCAGGAATGCAACACCCTCTTCTGGCCTCCACAGGCGCCTTCACACAAGGGCATGTGTTCACACATACACACAAGTATAAATCTGTAAAAGAAAAACCATGTCTAATTGCTGGAATTTAACAAACTATAAGATGGAAATGTCCTGCCGAGTATGCATGTTAAAATGACTGATCAGGAAATGCTACCTTGCTGTAAGAGTACATATGCCAGACTAATGTGAGAGCAGAAGAGGTCACTATCTGTGATGGAGAAAGGGAAGCAAGAAGGGGAGGGAGGGAAGGTTCGAGAAGGAGATGAATAAGAACAAAGGATACTAGCATGTATGTATAAAGATGCCATAATTTTGTCATACTAAATTAAAATTGTTTCAAAGTATACCATGAAAAAAAAAAAAAAAAAAAGAAAGTGGATGTAGGAATTTCAGGATTTTAAACAAGATGAAAGTGGTCTCTGGGGTATGGTGTTGGGACCACAGTCAAAGTTAGTCTGTGACTGCTTCATGGCAGTGTCTATAACCTTGCCCAAAGCTTCGGTACTTCAGGGGCCATGGCTCAAGCAAATGTTAGCTAAGGTATTGACCCCACCTTATTTCCTATGCTTAATTTTAATGAATTTTGTTTAAATTATAAATAAAGTTATTTTCCATACCCATCTCTGTTCCCACTCCCTCCCATGTCTGCACCAACCACATCATCACTAGGGCAGGGACTAGGCCCATCTCCATGAGTCTAGGCTGAGGGAGTAACCCTCCATAGTGAATGGGCTCCTGAAGTCCTTTCATACGCCAGGAATTCATCCTGATTCCACTGCCAGAGTTCCCTCAGTCATTCCAAGCCTTCTAAATCGACACACTTTCAGGGGTTTTGGGTCAGTCATATTATGGTTTTCAACTATTAGACTGGGATACATGAGCTCCCCCTTGTTCTGTTTATTTGATTCTCCTACCTGGTCTTGACAACTGTACTTAACACTCATCTCTCTCTGCAACTGGATTTCATGAATTCCACTTAGTGCTTAGTTGTGGGTGTCTGCTTCATTTCTGTCACCTACTGGATTTAGGCTCTAGAATATCACATAAAGGTAGATATCAATCTCATTACAGGGAAGGGCATTTAAGGTAGCTTGTCCACTATTGCTTATATTATCATTTGCGATCATCCTTGTAGATCTCTGAAAATTTTCCTAGTGTCAGATTTCTCTCACAACATATTATGTCTCCATCTGGTATAGTACCTTGCTACACCAGACCCAGTGGAGACAGTATAGCAATGGCTGAGGGAAAACTCAATGGCTTCCTGTCCAGAGGTTAGCACCACAAGTGGTTACGCCTCCTGGGGAAAAGTGGTCCAGGTCCCTGCTTGTGTTTGTTTGACTGGCTGTTTGGAACGGGTGGTGGGTGTATTTTGTGCTATGATATCAATAATGCTTTTGATCATGGGTGTTTTGGCCTGTAGCTCCACTGTTAATTCAGAGAAGCCCAGAAAACACTGAGTCTCAGGAACTGAAAGAGATACAGACCAGCAATCAACATATAGATGTTGCTCTCTGTGCCCTTAGTTACAAATCCCATGGCACCAGCGTGACTCCAGATGATAGCCCAAGGTCAAATAAACAATCAGGGTTAAAGCTGTAGGGATCAGCACACAATATGACCCTGCCTATAATTAGCCCACCTGAAGCAAAGCTGCTGTGGAATTTACTACAAAAGTCTAACTTGAAATCTTAGGGCCCCTAAATCAATAATGGTACAAGACTTCTTATCAATGCTGTTAAAAGTTATGAATCAGAGGCAATGACTACACCCTAAACTCAGTGAATCAAATCTCTGATATGCTGACCCAAAGCAGGCCAAAATAAACAGAGATTCCCAGCTACACTCTTGCTTAGATGTATTTATGATCACATGCTTCAAAGCAATTGTTGATATGTTTATGATATGTCTGTAAATCTTTAAACTGTGACCACAGATCTGTTCTTTGAACTTTCTGCATAAAAACTCAATGCTCTGAAGTAAAAGTTGCAGCAGTCGCAAACCTCCTCGTGTGTGTTTATGTTTGTTTGTCAAGCCAAAGCCATTGCTGACCTGTTCATCTGAGTCTTGGTCTCTTTGCAGACCCGTCACCCACTGAGAGGTCTGTTGCAGTATCACCTTTCTTGCTCTCCTATCTTCCTTCCAAAACTCAGTCTTCTTGATTCCTCTTGTTCTCTTTTCCCATCCTCTGCTCCCCTTCTCTTTCTCCTAACTCTACCTCTCCTCACCCCATGCCCCCAATTCTCTCGGGAGATCTTGTCCCTTTCCACAACTCTTGGGAGACAATGGCAGGCCATTTAAGGGTGAAGTCTGAACTGAGGTGAATCCAGGGGAGGGCCCCCCTTGACACCCTGAGGGTGGAACTTGGAAAGGTGAAAGCAAACACTGCTAGGATTGAATCAGCCTCTCTCCACCTGCAGCTCAATGTTAAGGCTAAAGCTTTACACAACCTGCCTACTCCATTCATCAAGGAACAGGTGCTGATGGTCTACAGGATGGCAGCTAAGGAAAACCTTGTAAACCACACCGCCTTCTAAAAGCGAACCCACCAACTCCTTAATCCTTCCTCCCCATATCATCCCTGGCAAGATGGAAGAAGCTGTACTTAAACCAACACCAGCATCCCCAGGGAGGCTGGGTTGTTAGGTAGAAACCCTACTGGCTTTTGTATCAATACAAATTGTTTAGAATGTATGGTAGCCCTGCTCCAAACCCTGCCCTCATGTTCTGTCTTTCCTGCTCATGTAGAACTGTAACTCAGGCTCCAGTAGTCAATCAGAGCTTCAAGCATAGCCACCAGTCATAGGGGAGGGTACTATCCCAATCTTATATGCTGTGCCTTTGGTACACAGAAGCTTTGGGTGATGTCTCTCTTGCTCCCATTATCTCTCTTTTCTCTCCCTCTCTCTCTTCCTCTCCCTCTCTCCTTGCAGATTACATCAGAATGGCTAACCAGTTTGTCATTTATCTTGGGTCTAGTGAACTTAATAAGACCCCGGCTCCACAAAAAAATTAATTTATTGAAATTAAGCAAAAGTATGAATGCTAAAATATTCACCAAATTGCGTGATTTGGGTTTTCTCTTCCATGGGTTTTTCCATATCATTTCATAACTAGATGGTAGACAAAGTATGTCAGATATGTACAGGGTTACAGAAACGGAAGAGAAAAATTATGGAATGTTCATTGCCAGGACCTATGTTAGGAATTTGAGAACATTCTGTAGTTCCTGCTACAGTTTTTCTTATAACTCAAGGGTTGAACATTCTTGGGAACAAGTGTGAACAGACACAACAACATTCACTGGCATCACATAATTCAAATTAAATCAATTCTTGAACCAAACATATTTTCACCTGTGAATATTTAATAATGTGAGCACTCATTCCTGTAATGCAAGTACTTAGGTTTTTAAAGTCTTAACAGTTTCCACCAATATGAATTGGTTTATGTAATACAAAGCAAAAGTGTAGGATTGGATTTAGAGAAATTAATCATCTCAATGAGGCATTCTATGTTGTTAAAGTAATATGTGAAAGGGCCCCCATTGCAGGGGCTCTGCTAAAGAGGCCTTAGGTGGAGAATGCCAGGTCCCAGCTAGATCTGCCTATCATTGCTGAAACAACCAGAATATCAGCCCAGTATCTGTCCATCCATCCCTTGTCTAGAGTCCTCTACTGGAGTTCTGGGCCCTTGACAGAGATCTGCCTGCCTCTGCAGCACCATGGTCTGGGGATTTGCTAGGACCATATGGGACCAGACAGAACACTGAATGTGGCTAAAGTTTCCCACCAAGCCACTGGAGGGCCTGCCATACCAACTCCCAGGCCTCCCCAACCCATCCTCCCCATCTTAGGATAGCATCCCCTCACTCACCATGTTGTGGCTTTGGTGTTCATCCATGTTCCACTCACAATTTACAACAGTAGCACTTCCAGAACAGCAATCAATCCACTGGCACTTGTTCTGCTATAACACCAAGGCTGTAGCAAGCATACAAGCCTAAAGTATGGCTACAGGAAGTGTTCTGCAATGCCTGTGACTGACAGGTTAGCCTGGTTTTGCTGATTGGCTGGTGAAGCTTGAGCAACAAGGGCATTTACTTCCACAAGGGTGAGTGTGCTTAAAATCTCACCACAGCGTTCCTAGGCCCTGGCTTTTACTCAACAGGTAGACACCTGTAGAGACACAAATTTCAATATCACTTACTCCTGTCTAAAATAGATAACCCCATTCTCTTCCAGTGGTGTGTGTGAGATCATCATCTCCCTCCTCCACAAAATGTGCAGATGTTGCAGATACAATTATACAAAGCAGACAGGAATGATTTCCTTATTCAACACAGGAAATTTGCCCTGTATATTAAAAACTTGAGAGAGATTTTAGGGCATATGGTACAAAAGAAACGTTTGCTTTGTGTCATCTTGCTGCAGTCAGGGGAACTGTGTGTACATTTTATCTAGTAGTCATAGACAGTTCAGAAAACCATGAGAGAAGAGAAGGAGCCATATCAGAAAGAAGAAGATCTATCTTGCTCCTGTCAGATGCTTGGCTGATAGATCCAATGCATTGGGAGTTTTATTAATGAAATTATTGAGAAATGAATAATAATAAAAAGTGTTGTCTTTATGGTAATTTGAATACTCTGAGTGAATTGGGCTGGGAAGATGGCTTCTGTAAGCACTGTGGTGACCCAGCAGAGCTTCCTCAGGATACAGGTGAGAAAAATAGCTGCATTATTCAATGTTCTCTTCTTGTACAGGACTGTTTTCAGGTTTCTAAATCAGTGGAGCCATCATCCAGCCTTGAGTTTGGAGAAAGACTTATTTTCTTGTTTGAGATCTGGTTCCTGTTTTCTATTCTTTTCTTTCCTTTTTTTTTCTGCTTGTCTGAAGCCCCAGTGACAACCAGGAAATAAGTGGTTTCAGTTCATCTGACCTAAATGGGAAACTACTGAATATAATTCCCCCTTTCTGTGCTGAAATCTCTCGCTAGTAGTTAGAACAGAGAATAATCACTCCATGTGATTGTGCGAGCTAGCTAGCCACCTTGTTTTCAGGAGAAAGGAGTGAGTGTGAGAAGAGAGCAGTGTTTGCTATCGGAGTCTAGGCCAGTGGGGTAGAAATGCATTTCTCTGCTGATCTGGAAAAGGTTTTGTCTGGGTTGAAAAGCCAGGCCAGGAATCATTGTGCTGTGTGTATAAGGACAATGCATTCCTATAGGAGGTGGTCTTGTCATTCAGTCATCACTAGCCAATCAGGCTCTCCTCATGACCTGTCAGTCATAAAAGGTAAAGGGACCTTCCTGGTGCCATATTCAGGCTTTTCTATGAAGGAGAGCTGGCACCTTTTTCTATGTGCTTTTATTCAATTGCTGCTACAGGAAATTGATTAGAGATTGGGAGAGCTCAGTAATCACACCATGGTGAGTGAGTGGCTAATGTCCCAAGAATGGAGGAATATATTGTGCAATATATGAGCCATGTGGTGGGTCCTCCCAACATCTGAGTGGGAACATGCAGACAGATTTTCCTTCATGTGGGTTTTCATGAGATCCACGCAACTCTATCAGTCAATAATAGGAATCTGAATAAAACTTTGTGGGTTGAATATCCTCAGAGTATTGGGAGCAGGGAGTCCTGTGTAGAAACTTTTTAGTCATCTTCAATGAGCATTCTGTGTATCCTTGGAAAGACTGCCATGCTTGGAAACATTTAACAATTTACATTTTACTTTATGTGAAGTGATGGAAAAAAAAAAAAAAAATAGGGATTATGGCAATATGGCAAGAAGGGGAAACTGGAAAGAACAAGAATTTCTTCCAGTAGATAACTTCCTGACAAATCCCACAAACTATTTTCAGGACATAAAGAAAAAAAAATTAACGTTGCAGGTGTGCTAATGAGTCTTGTCTACCTATCCTTGATGAACTTCCAAAAAACTATGTACTCTATGAAATGCTGTAACCTTAAAAACCATATGAACTGAAGTTAGTGGTCTCAAGCTTCCCTATTTATTTTCCCTTTTGGAAGCCCTTCACTATTGAAACTAGGTGCCTTAGTCTTACAATAGAGTGAGGTTCTATCCTGTTTGGTTCTTCCCAATTAAAAACATTTGCTTTTGCATTTGAGAATTACTTCACTGGACATTGAAGAAACCTGGGAGGTACAAAGTTGGGGGCTCAACCAGGATTTCCCCCAGCCACCCAGGGTCCTTGACCCTGAAAGATTGTGCTCATGGCCAGGGTGTTAGTTCTAAGTCCATCAATTAATGTGCTTGAATGTCTGTCTGTCAAAAAATGTTTTTTTTTCTTGTCCAGCAGTGGACATCTCAATCTGTACACAGGTTAATAGCACCTCAGTGGATGCACCAAAGGGGTCACCCCTGGAGAATTTGGGGGACACCACAAAATCTTATCTGAGTGGGGATATATCAGAGGGTTTGATCAACCTGATATTTGAGTGTGAAGACTTGGTCAAGGACTGAGTCATCCTAATGGATAGGCCACCTCTCATATGTGCCATGTTTGACATTACAGACCTTCCTTTGTAAATGGGGGAGTCCGTCCATCTGAATCTGAGAGGACTCAGTGTATGTAAGTCCCTGTGTTGGGTCCTCTGTCTGTGATGTTGATTTATGTGATATAGTTTTCCATTGTCTCTCCCCTATGGATGCTACCTCAGACAAAATTTAACATAGGACTTACCTCCTCCTTCCTTATGTAAAAACAAATTATTTGGCCACATCAACTGCCTGGCCAGGAAATTACAGGCTGGTGGTAATGCAGAACACCAGAGTGAACAGCACCCGGCTCCTCCTGGTACAGAAGTCCTAAGCCATGCTCATCCAGGAGCAATGCTGGGTCACTGATGGCCTAGATGCATTGGGCCAGCTAGTAGGAAGTCAGAGGAGAGATAGAGGCAAATGATTGAAGCTGAACCTGGCCCATCCCTACTCTCTTCAGGTGGCAGTGAGTGTGACTGGAGGTTCCACAGAGCAGCATGCAGATACAGGGATGGGGGTGAAGGTGGTGTGGTGGAGGATGAAGGGGTATTGGGGAGAAGAACTTTGGTGAAGATTGTTATGTCAACTTAAAAAATAAAACTAACAAAATAAATGGTAAATTGATGTGACGTCTATGTGCAGACTTGGTACAATCAGTGTGAAGCAAAGAAGACATAATAAGATAACAGTGGTCCAGTAGACAGGTCAAATGGGGCTGCAGATTTATAGGTCCACACAACTCACCAAAGCAGTACCACAAACATGAGAAGCAGGTTCAGGTGTTACAAAAAAACTCGACTTTTCTGGACAATAAAAGGGAGAACAGGACAAAGGATTGGCCAGATCCAGAATAGTCGAAATGAGATTAATATATATATATATATATATATATATATATATATATATATATATATATGAAAATAACATCAGAGCTGGTGTACCCCACATAACTCATAAAAGGAGGCAACAGTTAAGAGAGCAGAGGGTGCAGACAGACTCAGGGGAAGGCGCCATAGTAAGAAGATACAGTCAGGATTTAAATAAATAAACAAGATGTTCACTTCAGCACCTCTGAATAAGAGTCACTGATAAGAAAAAAGGAAAAGAGAAAAGGAGAGATTTCTCTATGATAGGGGTGTCTGAAAAAAATCAAAGAAAGAGAATAAAGGTAATGTAGATAGAGAGGTTCAAAGAAAAGTCAAAGAAGGATCAGAGGAAGATGTAAACTGCTGTGGGCTCTCATATCTACAAATACTAAATTTAAAATTAGTAATTTGAGTTAAAAATTTTACCATACTAGGTTGTTTAAAATTCCATTTATTTCTCTCAAGAAAAGTATATGTACCTGTTAAAAAGAAGTTCTATCTGGGATTCCTGTTATAAACCTAAGTTTTATTTCAAGAATAGAGTTAAAACAAAAATAGTTTAAACATTTTTGCTGTCTAATGCTAACAGCTCTTGCCCCAACCAGCAGGACATAGTTATTTGTGGATCAAGGTGGGATAGAACCTGAAAATAATGGGAGAGAAAGAAGGAATGAGACCAGGCAATGTTTGTCAAGGTCTAACTTTAAATTTTTTTTGTAACCAAGTCCATTTAAAAGAAAACACACTTTTATAGACAATATTTTGGAATTTGGGCGTCGTTCTTTCCAAACTAGTTCCTGCTGGTAAGGAGCGGTGTAATGGGGGATTCTAAGATGATGCATAAATCCTGGCTGTAGTCTGCAAGGCTGTTTTGTCCAGCTGTTTTGAATGTAGAATCACCAGGTACTCTGTTTCTGGCGGTCTGGCTTGAACAAACCACATTAGTCTGGAAGGACTCCACAGCTTTTCATTTTCTGTGGAAATAAAAATAGAAATCCTTTTCCCCAGTAACTTGTCCTTGAACTTAAATTTTGGAGTCAAAGACTTTGTTTTTTAATTTATTGTTTTACATGTCGATCCCAGTTCCCTCTCCCTCCCTCGTAACCCTCTCTCTCTTTTACCCTCTCTGCCTTCTCACATCAACCCTAAGCAGCACTCCAATTCCATATGTAGGGAAATGCCATCCAATTGGGATCATGTAGATCTGACAGGTCATTTGAAGTAGGGACTAGGGCTTCTCTCTTGTCTCTAGGTTAAGGCAGTTATCCCTTCATGGGGGATGTGTTCCCAAGGTCCTTTTGTGCACCAGGGATACATCCTAGTTCCACTGTCTGAGGTCCCTCAGACTGCTCAGTCTTTCTGGTTGAGACCCATATTCAGGGGGGCCTGAGTCAGTCCCATACTGGCTTCCCAGGTATCAGTCTGGGTGCCCGTTAACTCAACAAAGAGGAGTTTTTAAAGCAAAGCCGGGAGGTATTGTAGAAGGGGTAACTGTTCCGAATCTGGGGCTCTGGTAATCGTCCCAGGTTATAAATATCAGACCATAAACGTCTGCTTATCTCAGTTCCTGGAGTCTGGTTCATCTCAGTTCCTGGGGTGAGTGGAACAGACTGCTTGTTAAGCAATTTTCTGTTTTACCAAGATAAGGCTCCATTAGAGTTTTAAGATATAAGTAATTTTAAAACACGATGTGACTCAATGCTGGCTGTGACTCAAGTGCAGCGCCCAACATCTCCCCCTATTTTGTTATTTTTTCTAGAGGGTCTGTCTTAGGCTATGTGGTTGGCTCCCACAATCGGGACACAGGGGATGGGCTTGTTACTATGAGATGAATGGGTAGGACCTCTGACTTAGGCTACATAGGGTGCATCTGCCTTCATCACTCAAGTACATGGTCAAAAATCAGGCAAGAAACTCAGGCAAGAGGAGTGGGCTCCTGAGATAGGGTCCTTTGATACTCATGTCATTGAGGGACATACAGCCAAATAGGAGGGCCTGCATCCGATTTGTAACACAATGATATTCCTGTCATTGAAATCTCCATATTTGAGGGAACCATGTCCGCTGCTGTTTGAGTTCTGTGAAATCAAGTCATTGTCTAGGGGGATCAGAACTGTCATTGTCACCATCCTAAACAAGTTCCTCAGAGGAGCTCTTATCCTTTTCCAAAAGCTGATGGTAGTGTAAAGAAATAGGTTTTTCAATCATGGAAACAATTTGAGTTTTGATCAATCAAGGTAATTTTGGAATGCCCTGGGCCCAAAAGTCATCAATAATCCCACAAATTGTCCCAGGAAAGAAGGAAGCAAGGTAGAAAAACAAGGGAAGGTGGAAAACCAAATTTATACCAGGACTCGGCCTGTTCCCACTGTCATTTACATCCCTCAAGACTTTTCTGTACTCTATCTAAGCTGTCTTCCACTAAGCCAATCTTACAAGCATAAAAGCAACATTCCTCTTTGAGTGCTGCACAAATTCCTCCTTGTTGTAAATACAATAGGTTTAAGCCTTGTCTGTTCTAGAGAATTTCTGTTCTGAGGAGAGAGAGAGAGAGAGAGAGAGAGAGAGAGAGAGAGAGAGAGAGAGAGAGTATTTATGCTTCAAGGTCTAAGGGCCAGTTTTCCTCTGTTCCATGCATCTCACCAAATAGACTGGCAGTTACTGGGCCTCATTTTCTTCCTGCCAGAAAACACAAACATGACCTTGACCCCTCTCAACCCCATATTATGACAGGGTTGGGTTCTTTCCATAGTCTTGTGCATGGATCTTTCCATTTGACTTCAGTAAATGTCTCTTGAGTTCCATCATATCAGAATTTGTCTGCCACAGATTGCTCATAGGTATCCACATTAGAAAATTTAAAATGAAGAGTGCATGATTTAATGTATCATGTGGAGACTTGGGACATGAATCCCTTTTCCTAATAAGTAGCATTTTTAAGGAGCTATTAGGATACTGCACAATTCTTTGTTCTTGAGTATTATAAGGAGTGCGTTATATGTTTAATTTTTTATTGGGCACAAAATGTTGAAATGCTTTACCAGTATATCCAGGACCATTGTCTGTCTTTATAATTTTTTGGAACTCCCATGTAAGCAAAACATTTTAAACAGTGACTTATCACATGCTTAATGGCTTCTCCAGTTTGTACGGTGGCCATTAAGAAGCCTGAATATGTATCGACTGTCACATGAACATAATTTAATCTGCCAAATTTTGCAATATGAATAACATCCATTTGGCATAAATGATTAGGAAGCAGGGCTGAGGATTTACTCCTGTATTAGTTACTGGTAAATATTGTGGGCACACATCACATGCATGTTCCTGAAGCCTTTTCAATCACAAATATAGGGGAATTTCAGGGAGAGGTGGAGGGGATCACATGTCTTGCCTCGAGTAGTTCTTTAACTAGATGGGAAGCCACAAGAAGTTTTTCTGCGGTTCAGAGTCATTGTTCCATCCACATTGGATGTCAGAAATCCATGCAATGGGAATGGGGTCTGGCAGTGCAAGAGCAACCCTCCATAAAATGGCTAAATCCTTTTCTATCACCTTGAGTGTCTAATGGGAGTGTGGCCACAGAGAGAACTTTTCCTTGCTCCAGCTTACCTGTCCCTTGTCGTTTGTCCCAGCCCATTTTACATATCATTTGGAGAGCTTTGTCTCTTGGCAGAGTGCCTTGGGTAAGGGTTTGGGTAATAAGAACAACTCCCATCTCTTGCAAGAGGCCCCATGCCCACAATTTAGGGGAGAGGCCAGCCAGGACATAGGCCTGGAAGTAACCTGAATGTCCTTCAGCATCTCTCTACTTAAGCCAAACTGTTTCCTTATACTATTACTATTTTGATGATGAAAGCTGTGTGACTGCTGAGCTAATTCTACCTGAGATAAAGGGACTATCAGCTGACTCATTACTTTTACCAGTAGACCGGGAAGTTTGAATGAGCTCTTATATGACCTACAAAGCAAGGTGCCTTTCTTTGTTGAATGGCACTTTGAATTTGCTCAAACAGTAATTTAACCTGATTATTAGTTTCAATTTATGAAACCGTTTCTATAACTTGAAGAAATCTGAAAATATAATGACTATCAGTATATAAGTTAAACGAATCATTCATTAGAAGCGGAAAAACTATTGCAACAGCTTGTAACTCAACTATCTGAGCTGAAGCTGGATCTGTCTGTACTACATATTCTTTTCCCACCAATAAATAACATAAGCTGCTTTTCCATCAGAAAAACCATCAGGAGAAACTAACATAGCATTTTTTTTAAACCGGATTACTCTTTACAATTTTAGGGAATAGAAAAGGATGTATTAGTACAAATTGTAACGTCTATAAACTGATTATCAAATTTTTCCAAAAACTGACAAAAAGCTGATGGATCAAAAATTATAATTAATAAAAGCTTGAAAACTTAGGCCCTAAATCTATACAGAGAAGAAAATTTCTAATGATAAAAGAAAATTAAGTCCTTAAGTCAGTAGTGCCAGGGCTGACACCTGAGCCCACTGTCAGAAAAGGGGAGGTAACCACTTACCATCTAAGTAAACATTATTTTGCCTGTTAATTGCTGGTTGTAAAGGTTTTGAACTAACCATTAACTTACTATTTGGTATAGGGAACATGTATTATGCTTGGTTCTCTACCCAAATATCTCTTAGACAGAATTTTGTATCGTACAAGCTACTGCTTTAAAATAAGGATTTAACACTTTGACTGAGGAAAAAGGTAAATGCAACCATAACAATGGTCCCCTTTGCCATAAGACAGAAAGAATTCAGACTATGCTGTGTGGAAGTACATAAGCCTTGCATGGTTTTGCATAGTCAATATAGCATATCTGCTGATGCTGGATTGCATTCTCTGATTGTAAGAGAAATTTTCTATTCTCTTCAGTTAGCTGTTTAGGTGAATTGGGATCACTATCTCCTTTCAGGATATTGCTTAAAGGTTTCAAATCACGAGTAGGTGCTTTTTAAAAAAAGGACATAACCATTTTAATATATCCTAATAACTTCTGAAAATCATTCAATGATCATAAGCTATCTTTTCTAATTTTTAATCTTTGAGGCCCAATTTCTTTAGGATGTAACATAAGTCCAAAATTTTTTGTAAACTTTCTTCTTTGACCTATAAAGATTTCATTAGCTGACTGATGGGAGATGACATTCTGTATATGTTTCTAATACAGGTTAATGAATAAAGCACTGTTGGCCAATAGGAAAGGAAGGTAGGAGGGACTAGGAGACAAGGATGAAATAGGAAGTAGGAAGTAGGGTCAGGATGGAGAGCCTGGAGAGAACAGAACTGCCATTACTCCGCTTTCAGTAAGACCAAGTGGAAATACATAAAAATGGGTTAATAATTAAGACAGAGCTAGCTGATAAGAAACTAGTAATGGGCCAACAGATTATATCAAATACAGAGTCTCTGTGTGCATTATTTGGGGCTGGCACCGCGGCAGGACAAGACCAGGCGTTGGGCGGAAAATCCCATACTCGTTACAAATGGTGCCCACATGGCTAATAAGAACTTCCACTTAAAATTTAACAGAAGCTTAAAAAAGGGTTTTAAAACAAAAGAACAGAGACAAGCAAGGTTTCTTGGTAGCAGCATTTTTCTCTTGTGAGAGACAAGCAGATTGTGCGGCTCCTCTAAAGGGAAGATTCCAGACTCGGCAAAAAACTGCACGGGTTTAAAAAAGCACTGCTAAAAATTCACTGGTGTGTATCAGAGCTGGCAATGGCAGTGATCACATCTCCAAGCTGGCAGCATGCAGACCAAGGCAGTGAGCACAGCTTTTAGTGCTGGCGGTAAAATAGCCATTGCCATCTTTTATAAACCCTGGCAGAAACAACAAAGACTTTCATTTTAGCAGTGTTGTTGTTTACCTGATAAAAGACTCGTGGCCAGAAAAAGTTAAAGATTTACAGTAAAGACAGATTCATATTAAGAAAAATCTCTAAAGGTTTACAGTGTATATTTTAAAAGATATGTAGGCTTGGGAGAGAAAAGAAATAAAATGATTTTAAAAAGAGAGTGGGGAGCTGGGTGCGGTGGCACACGCCTTTAATCCCAGCACTCAGGAGACAGAGGCAAGCAGATCTCTGTGATTTCAAAGTAAACCTTGTATGCAGAGTGAATTCCAGGACAGATAAGAGTTACACATAGAAACCCTGTCTCAAGAAATAAAAAATAAAAAGTAAAAGAAACGGAGTAATAATAAAGTTACGTAAAGATGAAAAGCTCAGAGAGAATCTGTATACTGTATGACATTATATTGTCTTTGTATTGTTTGACTGCTGAGGAAACAACTGTTAAAACAAATGCTGCTGAATTAATTCAATTTATATATTTTAAAAATGCTTTGACTCCAAAATTTAAGTTCAAGGACAAGTTACTGGGGAAAAGGATTTCTATTTTTATTTCCACAGAAAATAAAAAGCTGTGGATTTCTTCCAGACTAATGTGGTTTGAGCAAGCCAGACCCCCTGAAAAAGAGTACCAGGTGATCCTACATTCAAAACAGGTGGACACAGAATCCTTGCAGGCTACAGCCAGGATTTCTACATCTTCTTAGGATCCCCGTGACAGCGCCCCCTATCAGCAGGAAGTAGTTTGGAAAGAACGATGCCCAAATTCCCAAATATTGTCTATAAGTGTTTGTTTTCATTTAAATGGACGTGGTTATAAATGGTTAATGATCACAATACATCTCTTTTTAAAGGTAAAAAGGGAATTATGGTATAGCTATGAATTCTTTATTTTCAAATGGATTTTCATTTATTAATATAAACTTAAGGTCAATTTTGTAATTAAGTATATGTCTCCTCTTGTTTAGAAATTGTGTTTATATAACTCATTTAGATATGTAATGTGTAATTTAGTACCGATTTTAGATAGTTACCTAGCTAAAAAGTTATAGCTAGGTGAGTTAGGTTTTCTAGATATATATAGATGTATTTGAGAACAGATCATAGATAGTACCTATGATAGTCAGATATTATAGTTAAGTTAGTTAAGATTTCTAGATATACAGATGTATTTGAGATGGATAGGAATTCTTCAAACCTTTCAAAGACCTACAGAATATGGCAATTAAAATGATTTAGGGTTTTTCTTGACATTGAGACATAAATGCTCCTGGCAACACCACCCGAGTCAAAAAGGAAGATGAAGATAAACATTGAAGAAACTCGTTAGGGAGTTTACTTCTAATATAGCAAGACTAGTCATTTGGACAAGATACTGCTCTTGTCTGGACTGTTTGACTTGATGCTGTATAAATTCGACGTGCAGGACCCACAGAAAAGTGACTGCTGATTCAAGATGGATATTGTTATAGAGTTCCTGCTTCATGGAAGAGTCTGCCAGACAGTCTACAGGACACAGAGAAAAATGACTGACAAACTGCCAGTACAAGAAGACAGTTTAAAGTTTTCTACTTTGCTGAAGAGACTGCCAGACACACTATGGCATATGGGCTGAAGATGGAAGATTACAGAAGAACTTCAGGTGACTGGCCAGACAGTGAGATGTCTATGTCATTTCTAGAGTTTATATAGTATCCTTCTGTGGTCTTTGAAGGAGTTGAAGACAGATAGTTATGGTTATTGTTTTCCTTAGTTAGTATTCAATGATATAGGACTTTAGACTCACAAGATAAACTAGATGATAGAATATTTTATTCAAATCTTACTAAATGTTAATGGACTAAATATTGTTAACTGTGATTCTTACTTGATAACTGTTGTGTGACATATTTTGCTATGTTAAGGCTAAAACCCTTCTTTTTATTCAGACAGAAAAGAGGAGATGATGGGAGATGTCATTCTGTATATGTTTCTCATACTGGTTAATGAATAAAACACTGTTGGCCAATAGGAAAGGAAGATAGGAGGGACAAGGAGACAAGGAGGAAATAGGAAGTAGGAAGGCGGGTCAGGATGGAGAGCTTGGAGAGAACAGAACTGCCATTCCTCCACTCTCGGTAAGATCACGTGGAAATACATAGAAATGGGTTAATAATTAAGACAGAGCTAGCCAATAAGAAACTAGTAATGGGCCAACAGATTATGTCAAATACAGAGTCTCGGTGTGAATTATTTGGGGCTATCTCGGTGGTGGGACAAGACCAGCGGAGGCAGGCAGAAAACCTGTACACCTTACAGGTGACCAGGTCTCATTTACATTTTCACTGACACCTTTCTAGGTGGGGCTAACAGGGTCTGCAGTTCCCTGAGGCTTATTCTTAATTGTTGACAAGGTCTCATTTGCATTTTCATTGACACCTCTCCAGGTGGGGCCTAAAAGTTTCCTGAGCCCTCCCTTCCATAGCTTTTCTCAAATCTTACATTAACCTCCAGCTGTAACAGCTAGATAACAGGAGACATGCTTTCTAATGCAAAATGCTAATGCTCTATTGGCTCCTTCAGCCTTGAAAGCACCCTAACAGGTCCTTGGAACCTGAGATGACTAAGCACCCTTTTTTTGCTTCCCCTACCTCCATCTGGTGCCAGGATATATAAGCTAGCCTAGTAAAGTAAGATATATATAAAAAAATATATATATATATATATATAATATAAAGCCTTCTTAATATGAAGAGTGCTGTGTTATTAACCTCAACATCCTCCACAGTTTCTCGGGCTTCTACAGCTGTGAAGGCGCCGCAAAGTTTCCCTGTGTTTCCTGCTGTCCTGGGACTTGATCAGTAAACTGCACTGGCCAATTCCTTCCTAATTATTAATATTAGTCTTGTTGATGTTTTCTAGTAGATTTTTCCAATTAATTGTTTAATTATTTATTTATTTATTCATATATTTATTTATTTTGGAGTTTGACACAGAATTTCTGTTTGTGGCCTTGCTGTCCTGGAACTTACTCTGTAGAGCAGGATGTCCTCAAACACACAGATGTCCACTTGTGTCTATTTCCTGAGTGCTGGACTGAAAGGCGACAGTTAGACACAAAATTTATTGTCGCTTATCCATGTCACCAATAGATGACACAGGTTTCTTCCTACAGTATAAAGGTTTAATCTCTCTTTCTTCCTCCCCACAATGTGCAGAGCTAGCACAGACCATTACTAAATGCAGACTGAAATGATTCTCTTCTTTCACATATTGAAGGATTCCCAGAATATTAAAAATCAAGAGAAACATTTTAGGTCACAAAAGATGATGTTTTTACTGTGTCATCCTGCTGAGGTCAAGATACCTGAGGGTGCTTTTTACCTGGATGTCAGAGTCCCCAAAAACAACCATGATAGAAATGCAGGTGCCATCTCACAAACAAGATGATACATCTTTTTCCTGAGAGATGTCTGGGTGATAGGACCATTGGATTGTGGTTTCATTCCTGAAATTCATGTCAAATTCTTGAGATATTTAGCATATGGGAGGTGCACTAGAATGTGACAGAATGTTGGATCATAAATGTTGCCTGGCAACCCTACTTACATTCAATATCCTGGTATCATGGGTCAAGAACCAGAGAGCAGCTTCGCTGTTGTATTATCATGGGACGTTACAATCTCTGAAGATGACATATTCCAAAAACTTTTGATGACAGCATTTGATTCCGCTAACCAAGTCATAGCCAAATCTCTGGAAGTTTGCATACAGCTATTACTGGTTACCCAATTAAAGATTACCTATTATCAGAGAATATATACAGTCTGTGGAGAAACAGTTCAAAGACTTCTGCTGCAAACATATTTTCAGCTGATATGAAAATTTTAGCTACTACTGCTATGCCAGGTATGGGCCCATCATCTCAGGTCCTGCCTCAGCACAACAGAGATTCAGGCACTGGTGATGATGTCAGACCAACATAATACATCAGGCAAGAAAGTATAAGTATCTGATCATTAACTTATGGAATTTTAAAAATCTGTGCTGACAGCATACTTTATCATGTCTGCCATGTCTGCCCAGGAATTGATGATACAAAAATGTTCAACTACTTACATATTTAAACATGTAATTTTTGAATTGTTTCTTGATAGAAAATGTTAACCATGAAGTTTGGGGACACCTTATGTGACTCAAGTGAGACAGACGATCTAACTATCTGATTGTTTCATTATTCAAGTCTGTCTTCTTCTACTCAAGACAGTATGAATATCTGATCATTAACTTATGGAATTATTAAAATCAAATTCTGTGATGACAGCATACTTTATCATGCCTGCCATGTCTATCCAGGGATTTATGATACAAAAAGTTCCACTACTTACATATGTAAAGATGTAATTATTAAATTGTTTCATTATATAATCTATGAACCCTGAAGTTTGGTGCCACCTTTTGTGAATCAAGTGTGACAGACGATCTAACTATCTGGTTATTTCATTCTTCAAATCTGTCTTTTTCTAGTCCAGGAAGAGTGGAGTCTGGACCCACCTTGGTGGTGTTAATTGTCTCTTGGGATTTCATTATTTATTTATTTAAATCAATGTTGATATCATTTTGTTAACTCTCTAGGGGTGACTTATGAGAAATTATCTCATTATTCATTCACTTATTTTTTCAAGTCTATGATTAAAAACTCAATGACCTCTTCAGTTCTGAGCAATCTTGTAGGAGTCACGTATAAAACACCATCCCCTTGTTGAATTTTTATTCATTTAATTATGAAAATCTATCATTATGTATTCAGGGATCACTGTAGATTTGAGCCTCCTTATGGAAGTCAATCATGCCAGACCATCACATCATCTAATACACTTACTTATTGAACTGTAAAATAAGAAATGAAATAAAAATTCATCATTTATTTAACGTATTTGAAATAAAGATGATGTTATGGACCATACGTCCCTTTTGGAGTCAGATGTTGGGGGGCTTGATGATGTAACATCATCTCATTACTTGATTATGTAGCTATTTAAATAGATCATTACATCAGCCATAGATTTACTACTTTGGTGCCATCTTGTCACTGTTATTATAAACACCCACTGATTCTCATTGTCAATTTATTCCAGGAAGAGGTCAGTCTGACTCCTCCATGTGAAATTTAAGTATGCACCACCATGTCATTATTCAATAATTTTTCAATATATAATAATTATTTAAATCGATGAAGATGTGGTCCTTCATGACTGAGGTCTGGTCATTCCTCCCTGCGAGTTAATCGTGTGGCATTATTTACTTATCTAAGTATTACTCCCATGACAGTCACTGGAGTTTGGTTCCGTCTTAAGAAAGTTAAGTGTGCAGAAGTATCCAATGATTTACTGATTGGATTATATAAATAATGATGGCGCCAACAATTATAGGTTGGGCTGCTGTGTGATTGACACAGCAGGAGATTGGTCCCAGAAGCAGTGCCCAGAGAATGAGGGACACTGGGATATCCAGTGATTACTGATTACATAATAGATTTTTAATGTTCGAGTGATTAAACGATTTAAAAAACTTTATTGTTTCGCATCAACAGTTTCTGAGAGGTTGCAACAATACTGACCCAAGAAGGACACACTCAACTCCAGTTTAAAAAATCGAGTAACTTAATAATCTCATGATCAGAGAATCTTATCTAATGTACTCTGTTCGGCTGAAAACATGACACACCACCAACACTAACTAACTCTAAATATCCATATCATAAAGTGGGGTACAGACCTTAAGAGAGAATTATCAATTGAGGAATCAAAAATGACTGAAAGAAACGTAAGACAGTGCTCAAAATCCTTAGTCATCAGCCAAATGTAAATCAAAACAACTCTGAAAAACCATGTGAACAAGCTGTTCTAAAAGTAGGGGAATGAAGAGAAGTTCATTTTCATTTCAGTAAATAGAAAAGGATTATGGTAGAGGCGATTAATGGTACTGTTTCCATCCTGGAAATGAGAAAATTGAAGCATAGAACATAGGTTTAAATACTCATCAATGTACTTGAATGGCAGAATGATGCTTTCATTTTCATGCTCCTATCACTATAGGCATGTTGTGAGCTTGAGAGACTGGTAAATATGTATAACTCAAAAGAAGAGCCCTGCTTTGTTTTTGTGAGGAAATCAGTGAGGCTGTAAGGTTAGTCCATTGGTGGGTATGTAACTTTAGCACGTGGGAGGGGCACTAGAATGGGACAGAATGTAGGATCATAAATGTTGCCTGGCAACCCTGCTTGCCTCCTGGTATCATGGGCCAAGGACCAGAGAGCAGCTTCAATAAACTGTGGGACATTACAATCTCCCAAGGTAACTATCTCCTAAAACTGTTGATTACAGCATTTGATTCCCCTAAGCAAGTCATAGAATAATGTCTGGAAATTGGCCTACAGCTATTACTGGTTACCCAATTCAAGATTACCTAATATCAGAGAACATAGCTGGTGGAGAAACAGTTCAAAGTCTCGTGTTTATGAAAGCTCTCTCTCCTAAGAAGTAAAACTATGGATTATAAGATAATAAGACTCACAATTATTCATCAAAAGTTGAGTTTTCCGTTGTTAAATTCTTTCAGGAAGGTGATAATCCATTTGTTAGAGTAGACTTAGTGATTATTGGAATGCAGTTCATCTCCCCTGAGGCAGCTGTCCCACATCAAATATGGGGTATCTTCTAAAACCCTGCATACACAATGACATTTCAGCATTTACACGTTTTACTTCTCAAGTCTGCGATTAAATAAGGGATGAACCGGGGAGTTTCACACAGTCTTGTGGGAGGCAGGTGAGACACAACTTGTGTCGAGTATGGCAGACCATATCCTTTTCTGATCATGTTATTATTTAGTTATTAAAATAGGACATTAGATAATCCATGATCAGTGGATTATTGTTCCACGATGTGGGAGTCACATATTTTAGACCATCTAAATATTAATTATATAATTAAGTTAATTAAGTAATTAAATTAATGATGACAAGCATTGTTCACGAGTCTGGTTTGGAGCCACCTTATGAAAGTGGATGATGTTACATCAATTCTTTATTTGATTATTTCTAATTAGTTGTATAATTATGTAAACCAATAACCCTCTACTCCATGAAGAGTTCTGTGAAGCTCCCTCTTGGGAGTTAATATGCAATGTCATCACATTTTATGATTAATTTTTTCAATTGATGATGATGACATCCTTCATGATTGGAATCTGGACATGCTTCCCTGCCAGTTAAATGCTACCTCACCTCTCTATTGTGATGGTTAGCTATTACTGACTTATTTAATTGTTTAAATTAATTGAACGGCAGACAGTGGCATCATCGATTACGATTAGGATGAAAATGCCTGTCAGGGACCAGGTTGGGAAGGTTGTAGAAATGGAAACGGCAGTTTCTGAATAATCAATGAATCACCCAGATACACGTGTTGCTGGATGATTGAGTCCAGAAGATTCCATGGTGCCCTCCGAGAAATACAAGGACTTCACCGAAGCAGGCACGGTTTTCTGGGTGTTTGCTCCCTGTTCTTCCTCCACATCTTCACCTTGGTGGTGATCATTTAATTAATGTATTTAAAATAAAGGTAATGTTATGGACCATAAGTGCCTTTTGTAGTCAGATTTGGGGAGTTGATGTTGCAACATCATCTCATTACTTCATCATTTAGCTATGTAAATAAATCATTTCATCAGCGATAGGTTTAGGACTTTGGTGCCACCTCGTAAGTGTTAATATAAAATTCCAACTAATTGATTATCTTTTTAAATTTTTAAATACATCATTATTCCAGGAAGAGATCGGTCTGACTACACCATGTGGGATTTAAGTATGCACCACCATGTCATTATTCAATAATCTTTCATTATATATTAATTATTTAAATCGATGAAGATATTCTTCTTCATGACTGGAGTCTAGCTCTTCCTCCCTGGGAGTTAATCGCGTGGCATTATTTACTTATCTAAGTACTACTTCCTTGAAAATTACTGGAGTTTCATTCCATCATATGAAAGTTAAGTATGCAGGTCTATCCAATTATTAACTTATTTGATTGCATAAGTAATGATGGTGTCAACCGTCATTTGAGTGCTGTGCAATTGACACAGCAGGAGACCGGTACCAGAAGCAGTGCCCAGAGAATGAAGGACACTACATTATCCAGTGATAACTGATTATGTAATCGTAGATTTTTTTTTATTTTTTTTTATTTAATTTTATATAACAAAGTCCAATTAAATGAAAACAAACATTTATACACAATATTTGGGAATTTGGGCGTCGTTCATTCCAAACTACTTCCTGCTGGTAAGGGCGCTGTAAAGGGGGATTCAAAGAAGATTCAGATATCCTAGCTGTAGTCTGTAGGGCTGTTTTGTCCAGCTGTTTGGAATGTAGGATCAGCTTGTACTCTGTTTCAGGTGGTCTGTTGTGATCAAACCACATTAGTCTGTAAGGAATCCACATCTTTTCATTTTCTGTGGAAACAAATATAGAAATACTTTTCCCCAGTAACTTGTTCTTCAACTTAACTTTTGGAGTCAAAGCGTTTTTTTTTTTTTTTTAATTTATTATTTTACATGTCGATCCCAGTTCCCACTCCCTCCCTCCCTCCCTCCCTCCCCTCTAGCCCTCCCTCCCTTCTTCCCTTCCTTTTGCCCTCTCTGCCCTCTCCCATGCTCTCTAAAAACCCTCCCCTCCCAACCCTCCACCACAATACCATATGTAGGGGAATGCCATCCAGTTGGGGTCATGTAGATCTGACAGGTCCTGTGAAGTAGGGACTAGGGCTTCTCTCCTATCTCTAGAATAAGGCAGTTATCCCTCCATGGGGGATATGTTTGCAAAGTCCTTTTGTGCACCAGGGATACATCCTGGCTCCACTGGCTGAGGTCTCTTAGACTGCTCAGACCTTCTGGCTGAGACCCATATTCAGGGGGGTCCGAGTCAGTCCCCTGTTGGCTTCCCAGCTATCAGTCTAGTGGCCCTTAGCTCCTCCTTGTTCAGGTAAGCTGTCTCTATGTACTTCTACCGCATGGTCTTGTCCTCTCCATCTGCTTCTGGGTTCTAGTTCGGCTCAGTGTTTATGTATGGGTGTTTGCTCCTGTTTTCAACAGGCATTAGTTGAGGACTCCATGGAGAAGTTAGTTGTTGATCTCACTCTCCAGGAAGGGCATTTATGATAGCCTTTCCACGGAAGCTAAGATTGTTAGTTGGGAGCAGTCTTGTAGTTCCCTCGACATTTCTTTGTGTTCAACTTTATCTTCAAACCAATATTGGCTCCCTCTTTTATGTTCTCTCTCTCTGTCTCTGTCTCTGTCTCTCTCTCTCTTTCCTATTTTCCATTCCTAACCAGGCTCAATCCTCCTGGTCGCACATGACTTCCTTTCCTCCCTCTCATTTTCTCCTACTTCTCTCTCCATTAGCTGTCTTCCCCCACTTTACCTGAGGTCTGGGGGACTTGTCCCTTCCCAGTTCTGTGAGGGACTTTATATGAATCTCTTAGAATACAACTTGTATCCTAGTTCCTCTGGTGATGTGAATTATAGGCTGGTGATCATTTGATCTAGTTCTAAAATCCATATATGAGTAAGTACATACTGTGTTTCTCTTTTTGTGACTGGGTTACCTCATTCAGGATGGTTTCTTCAAGTGCCATCCACTTGCCTGCGAATTTCAAGATACCATTATTTTTTTCTGCAGAGTAGTATTCCATTGTGTAGATGTGCCACATCTTCATTAACCATTCCTCAATTGAAGGGCATCTAGGTTGCTTCCAGGTTCTTGCTATTACAAATAGTGCTGCTATGAACATAGTTGAACAGATGTCTCTGTTGCATTGATGTGAATCCTTTGGGTATATGCCTAAGAGGGGGATTGCCGGGTACTGTGGTAAACTAATTCCCATTTTCCTGAGGAACCGCCATACTGATCTCCAAAATGTCTGTATGAGTTTGCACTCCCACCAGCAGTGGAAGAGTGTTCCACTTTCTCCACATCCTCTCCAACATAAGTCATCACTGGTGTTTCTAATTTTAGCCATTCTGGCAGGGGTAAGATGGTATCTCAAAGTTGTTTTGATTTGCATTTCCCTGATAGCTAAGGATGTGGAGCATATTCTTAAGTGTCTTTCAGCCTTTTTGATTTCCTCCATTGAGAATTCTTTCTTCAGTTCTGTACCCCATTTTTTAATAGGGTTATTTGGTGTTTTGTTGACTAGTTTCTTGAGTTCTTTGTATATTTTGGAGATCAGCCCTTTGTCGGATATAGGATTAGTGAAAATCTTTTCCCAGTCAGTGGGCTGCCGTTTGGTCTTGTCAAATGTGTCCTTTGCCTTACAGAAGCTTCTAAGTTTGAAGAGGTCCCATTTATTAATTGTTTCTTTCAGTGTCTGTGCCCCTGGAGTTATGTTCAAGAAGCGGTCTCCTATACCAATTTGTTCAAGGGTACCTCCTACTTTCTCTTCTAAGAGGTTCAATGTGGCTGGATTGATGTTGAGGTCTTTGATCCATTTGGACTTGAGTTTTGTGCATGGCGACAGACATGGGTCTATCTGCAGTCTTCTACACACCCTCCAATTGTGCCAGCACCATTTGTTGAAGATGCTGTCTTTGCCCCATTGTATAATTTTAGCTGTTTTGTCGAAAATCAGGTGTTCATAGGTGCGTGGATTAATATCAGGATTTTCAATACGATTCCATTGGTCTACCTGTCTATTTTTATGCCAATACAAGGCTGTTTTCAGAACTATAGCTCTGTAGTAGAGCTTGAAGTCAGGAATGGTGATGCCTCCTGAAGTTCTTTTATTGTATAGGGTTGTTTTGGCTATCCTGGGTCTTTTGTTTTTCCATATAAAGTTGATTATTATCCTTTCAAGGTCGGTGAAGAATTGTGGTGGGATTTTAATGGGGATTGCATTGAATCTGTAGATTGCTTTTGGTAAGATTGCCATTTTTACTATGTTTATCCTACCTAACCAAGAGCATGGGAGGTCTTTCCATTTTCTGGTATCTTCTTTAATTTCTTTCTTTAGAGTCACAAAGTTCTTATTATTTAGATCTTTTACTTGTTTGGTAAGTGTTACACCAAGATACTTTATGTTGCTTGTGGCTATTATAAAGGGTGATGTTTCTCTGATTTCTTTCTCTGCCTCTTTGTCATCTGAAAAAAATAGGGGTACTAATTTTTTTTGAGTTTATCTTGTATCCTGCTAGTTTGCTGAAGGTGTTTATCAGCTGTAGGAGTTCCCTGGTAGAGTTTATTGGGTCACTTATGTAAACTATCATATCATCTGCAAATAGAGACAGTTTGACTTCTTCCTTTCCAATTTGGATGCCCTTGATCTCTTTTTGTTGTCTTATAGCATTAGCTAGAACTTCTAGTACGATATTGAAGAGATATGGAGAGAGAGGACAGCCTTGTCTTGTTCCTGATTTTAGAGGAATTGGCTTAAGTTTCTCTCCATTCAGTTTGATGTTGGCAGTTGGTTTGCTGTATATTGCTCTTATTATGTTTAGGTATGTTCCTGTTATCACTGTCCTCTCTAATACCTTTATCATGAAAGGGTGTTGAATTTTATCGAAGGCTTTTTCCGCATCTAGGGAGATAATCAAATGGTTTTTCTTTTTCAGTTTGTTTATATGGTGGATCACGTTGATAGATTTTCGTATGTTAAACCATCCCTGCAATCCAGGTATGAAGCCTACTTGATCATGGTGGATGATTTCTCTGATGTATTTTTGAATTCGGTTTGCCATTATTTTATTGAGTATTTTTGCATCGATGTTCATCAGGGATATTGGTCTGTAGTTTTCTTTCTTAGTTGTGTCTTTGTGAGGTTTGGGTACCAAAGTTATTGTGGCCTCATAAAAAGAGTTTGGCAATAAACCTTCTGTTTCTATCTTGTGGAACAGTTTGAGGAGTAGTGGTATTAGTTCTTCCTTGAATGTCTGGTAGAATTCTGCACTGAATCCATCTGGCCCTGGACTTTTTTTCGTTGGAAGGCTTTCCATGACTGCTTCTATTTCATTTCGGGTTATAGGTCTATTTAATTGTTTGTCTGTTTTTGATTTAATTTTGGTAAGTGATAGTTATCCAGAAACTTGTCCATTTCCTTTGAATTTTCAATTTTTGTGGAATACAGATTTTCGAAGTATGACCTGAAAATTGACTGGATTTCCTCTGTGTCTGTTGTTATGTTCCCCATTTCATTTCTGATTTTGTTAATTTGCATGTTCTGTCTCTGCTTTTTCGTTAATTTGGATAAAGGTTTATCTATCTTGTTGATTTTCTCAAAAAACCAACTCTTTGTTGGATTGATTTTTTGTATTGTTTTCCTGGTTTCTATTTTGTTGATTTCAGCCCTCAAGTTGATTATTTCCTGGTGTCTGCTCCTGCGGGGTGAATTCGATTCTCTCTGTTCTAAGGTTTTCAGTTGGGCTGTTAATTCTCTTATGTTACTATCTTCTGTTTTCTTCATATGGGCACTTACTGCAAAGGAACTTCCCTCGTTGCACTGCTTTCAAGGTGTCCCATAAGTTCGGGTATGTTGTATGCTCATTCTCGTTGAATATTAGAAATTCCTTAATTTCTTTCTTTATTTCTTCTTTGACCCAGGTGTGGTGCAATTGCACATTGTTCAGTTTCCATGATTTTGCAGGTTTTCTGCTATTTGTTTTGATGTTGAATTCCAATTTTAAATCATGGTGGTCCAATAATATACAGGGGACTATTCCTATTCTCTTGTATCTGTTGAGGATTGTTATGTCACCTAGTATGTGGTCGATTTTAGAGAAGGTTCCATGTGGAGCAGGGAAGAAGATATATTCTTTTGTCTTTGGATGGAATGTTCTATAGATGTCTGTTAACCCCAGTTGAGACATAACTTCTGTTAATTCTTTTGTTTCTTTGTTGAGTTTCTGATTTGTGGTCCTGTCTAGTGTTGAGAGTGGTGTATTGAAGTCTCCCACTATAAGTGTGTGAGGTTTTATATGAGCTTTGAGTTTTAGTAGTGTTTCTTTTACGAATGTGGGTGACTTTGTATTAGGGGCACAGATGTTCAGAACTGAGACTTTGTGTTGATGGATTTCTCCTGAGATGAATATGAAATTACCATCTTCATCTCTTTTGACTAATTTTCGTTTGAAGTCTAACTTGTTAGATATTAGGATAGCTACGCCTGCTTGCTTCTTATTTCCATTTGATTGGAAAATCTTTTCCCAACCCTTTACCCTGAGGTAATGTCTATCTTTGGAGCTAAGATGTGTTTCTTGTATACAGCAGAAGGATGGATTCTGTCTTCGTATCCATTCTGTTAATCTGTGTCTTTTTATAGGTGAGTTAAGACCATTAATGTTGAGGGTGAGTAAGGTCCATTGATTGTTGATGCTTGTTTGGTTTAGGTTTGTTGTTGGCAGTGGTATTGTGAATATATTTGTTCTGCTTCACCCTAGGTTTCTGGTGTAGTTGGATTATCTGTTGCCTACATTTTTGTGGGCGTAGTTACCTTCCTTGGGTTGGAATTTTCCTTCCAATACTTTCTGTAGGGCTGGATTTGTAGATACATATTGGGAAAATCTGGTTTTGTCATTGAATATCTTGTTCTCTCCATCTATATTGACTGAGAGTTTTGCTGGATATAGTAGCCTAGGCTGGCATCCGTGTTCTCTTAATACTTTTAGAACATCTATCCAGGACCTTCTGGCCTTGAAAGTTTCCATGGAGAAGTCAGGTGTAATTTTGATAGGTCTGCCTTTATATGTTACCTGTCCTTTTTCCTTCGCTGCTCTTAGTATTCTTTCTTTATTCTGTATGCTAGGTGTTTTGATTATTATATGTCGAGGGGTCTTTTTTCTTTGGTCCAGCCTATTTGGGGTTCGGTATGCTTCTTGTACTTTCATGGGCATGTCCTTCTTCAGATTTGGAAAGTTTTCCTCGATGATTTTGTTGAATATGTTTTCAGCACCTTTGAGCTGGGCTTCCTCACCTTCCTCTATGCCTATTATTCTTAGGTTTGGCCTTTTCATGGTGTCCCACATTTCCTGGATGTTGTGTGTTAAGGATTTGTTTGATTTATGGTTTTCTTTTGTCGATGAATCTATTTCTTCTAGTTTAACTTCTGCGCCTGAGATTCTCTCTTCCATCTCTTGAATTCTATTGGTTATGCTTGTGCCCGTGGTTTCCGATTTTTTGCCCAGCTTTTCAATATCCAGCTTTCCTTCCATTTGTGTTGCCTTTATTTTCTCAATTTTGGTTTTCAAATATTGAACCGTTTCCTTCACCTGGTTAATTGTTTTTTCTTGGCTTTCTGTATTTTCTTTAAGGAATTTATTCATTTCTTCCACTTTTTTGTTTGTTTTTTCCTCCATTTCTTTAAGGGATTTTCTCATATCTTCTTTGAGGGTCTCTATCATTTTTATGATGGTGATTTTTAAGTCGTACCCTTCTGCTTCCTCTGCTTTGTTGTTGTGTTCCATTCTAGTTGGTGTAGATTCCCTAGATTCTGTTGGTGACATGTTTGTCATTCTGTTGTTAGGTGTTCTCTTGTATTGCCTTCTTCCCACAGTTTCTTCCAGTAGGTGTTGGTGGTGTCTCTTCCCTCTCTCTATGGTCCTTCCCTGATGGGCTTATGTTGATCAAAGATTCAATGTCTGTAGCTCTGTGTGGTCCAAGCTCTCTAGGACGTTTCTCTCTGGCCAATAGCTGGCAGGAGAGGATGAGGGCTGGGCTGGAACTTGAGAAGGTTTTGCAGGGTAGTGGGATCTCACTGGAAACTGGCGCTCTCCCGCTGAGACCTTGTTCTTTGGCAGGGGCCCGGATTTGGGGGTCAAGGATCTTGCCCGCAGGAACTCCGAGTCGTAATCATAGATTTTTAACAATAGAATGATTACACGATTTAAAATAACTGTGTTGGTTCGCATCATCCGTTTCTGAGAGCTTGCTACAGAACTGACCCATGAAGGACACAGTCACCACCGATTTTAGAAATGGAATAATTGAATAATCTCCTGATCAGGGAATCTCATCTAATGAATCTCTGTCTGGCTGATAACATGACACACCATCAACAATAAATAACTCTAAATAACCATATTAGAAAGCACAGTACAGGACTTAATAGAGAACTATCAATTGAGGAATCCAAAATGACTGAAATAAACATAATACAGGGCTCCAAATCCTTAGTCATCAGCCAAATGCAAATGCAAACAACTCTGGGAAAAGATGGGATCAAGCTCCTCTAAAGGTAAGAGACTGAAGAGGAGTTTATTTTATTTTCAATAAAGAGAAAAGTATCATGTTAGATGTGATTAATTTTATTGTTTCCATCTAGAAATGAGAAAATTGAAGCATAGAAAACAGGTCTAAAATACTCATAAATGTACTTGAATGGCATAATGATGCTTTTGTTTTCATGCTTTTGTCACTATAGGCATGTGGTAGCTTGAGAGACTGGTAAATATGTAGAACTCAAAAGAAAGAGCCCTGCTTTGTTTTTGTGAGAAAATCAGTGAGGCTGTAAGGTTAGTTCATCGGTGGGTAGACTACTTTTAGCATGTCGGAGGGGCACTAGAATGTGACAAAATGTTGGTTCATAAATGTTGCCTGACAACCCTGCTTGCATTCTGTATCCTGATATCATGGGCCAAGGGCCAGAGAGCATCATCAAGAAAGTGTTATCATGGGACATTACAGTGACCCAAGATAAAGATCTCCTAAAACTATTTATGACAGCATTTGATTTGCCTAAACAAGTCATAGCCAAATCTCTGGAAGTTTGCCTACAGCTTTTACTGGTTACCAAATTCAAGATTACCTAATTATCAGAGAACATAGTCTGTGGATAAACAGTTCTAAGGCTTCTGTTTATGGATGATCGCTCTCCTAAGAAGTAAAACTATGGAACAAAAGATAATAAGACTCACAATTATACATCAAAAGGTGAGTTTTCCATTGTTTACTTCCTTCAGAAAGGTGATAATCCATTTGTTAGATTAGATTTAGTGATTATTGGATTTCAGTCGATCTCTTTTGAGGCAGCCGTGCAACATTAAATATGTGCTATCTTCTAAAAACCCTGCATACAAAATGACATTTCAGCATTTAAACATTTTATTACTCAACTCTGAGATTAAATAAGGGATGAACCTGGGAGTTTCACATAATCATATGGGATTCAAGTGAGAGCCAATTTTGTCGAGTATGGCAGACCATTTCATCCTCTAATTATGTTGTTATTTGATTATTAAAATAGGACTTTAGATAATCCATGATCAGTGCATTGTGATTCCACGATATGGCAGGCAATTATTATAGACCATCGAAATATGAATTACGTAGCTAAAATATTTAAATTAATCACAACAGCATCGTTCTCGAGTCTGGTTTGGAGCCACCTTAGGGAACTGGATGATGCTACATGAACTCATTATTTGATTATTTAAATATATAAAACAATGTTTACATCATCCATGACACCTGGAATTTGGAGCCAGAGATCATCTAATTACAAAATTAAAGTATATAAATTGACAATTCATGTTAATACCCCAGATAATGTAAATATCTCTATAGTTATGTAAACAAAAAATCCTCCATTAACTTCACAAAAGCTCCCTCTTGTGGAGTTAATGTGCAATATCATCACATTTTAGGATTCATTGTTACACTTGATGATGTTGGCATTCTTCATGACTACAGCCTGGCCATGCTTCCCTTCCAGTTAAGTGCTACATCACCACTTTATTAAGACAGTTAGCTATTACTGACACCACCCATTTGTTTAATGTTTATTCATTTAATTATGAACATCTGTCATTATGTATTCAGTGATCCCTGGAGTTTGGGCCTCCTTACACTTCCTTAGCTGTTAAACTAGGAAATTGAATGATAATTCATCATTTAATTAACGAATTTAAAATACAGGTGATGTTATGGACCATAAGTCCCTTTTGGAGTCAGATTTTGGGAGTTGATGTAACATCATCTCATTACTTCATCATTTAGCTATATGAATAGATCTTTACATCAGTGATAGGTTTAGGACTTTGGTGCCACTTTGTCAGCGTTAATATAAAATGCCCACTAAGTAACTATCAATTTAATTTTTTAAACACATCTTTATTCCAGGAAGAGATCAATCTGACTACTCCATGTGGGATTTACGTATGCCCCACCATGTCATTATTCAATCATTTTTCATTGTTAAATTAATTATTTAAATCGATGAAGAAGTTGTTATTCTTGACTGGGGTCTGGCCATTCTTCCACGGAGTTAATCGTGTACCATTATTTAATTATCTAAGTACTACTTCCTTGACAATCACTGGAGTTTGTTTCCATCTTATGAACATTAAGTAAGCAGGGCTATCAATTTATTAACGTATTTGTTTGTGTAAGTAATGATGGTGTCATCCGTCATTTGGCTGCTGTGGGACTGACACAGCAGGAGATCGGCACCAGAAGCAGTGCCCAGAGAATGGGGGACACTTCCTTATACAGTGACTACTGATTATGCAATAGTAGATTTTTAACAATCGAATGATTACACGATTTTTAAAAAACTGTACTGTTTCGCATCATCAGTTTCTGAAAGGTTGCAACAGAACTGACCCATGAAGGACACAATGACCACCGATTTTAAAAATGCAATAACAGAATAATCTCCTGATCAGGGAATCTCATCTAATGAACTCTGTCGGGCTTACATGACATACCACCAACAATAAATAACTCTAAATAACCATAATAAAAAGCAATGTACAGGACTTAATAGAGAACTGTCAATTGAGGAATCAAAATGACTGAAAGAAACAGAAGACACTGCTTAAAATCCTTAGTTATCATCCCAATGGAAATCTAAACAACGCTGAAAAACCATAGCATCAAGCTCCTCTAAAGGCCAGAGAATGAAGAGGAGCTTATTTTATTTACAATAAAGAGAATAGGTTTATGGTAGAAGCGAATAGATGTATTGTTTCCATTCTAGAAATTAGAAAATTGAAGCATAGAAAACAGGTTTAAAATACTCATCATTGTACTTGAATGTCATAAGATGCTTTCGTTGTCATGCTTATGTCACAATAGGCATGTTGTAGCTTGAGAGACCGGTAAACATGTGTAAGTCAAAAGAATGAGCCCTGCTTTGTTTTTGTGAGAAACTGGCTGTGTCCCGTTAATGCTTTCCTGGCCCTTGGCCTCCAGTCAGGCCCTCTGCAGCCACTTTTTCTAAGGCTTCTCTTTTCCCTCCTGTGTTTGGTTGTGAACTTATTTTGATTGAGGATTTACTTGTCACCCCATGTTGACATGTCACGTTATTGCATTAAGGAAAACCTAGGAGAAAGCAAACAAGCAAGTGTATTCCGATAGGTCACAGATGTCCTACTCAGATTTCAAAGAAAAGCAGGGGAGCAGACTTAGGGTGGAGAATGGGGAACAGATATGTTCATGGGGGAGGGAGGGGGTTTCTTGGCATTTGGGCCTCAGTGAGATGCTAGATGTGGGTATTTCGCTCAGGTAAGGGTAGTTCCTGAGACTTGTGGGGAGATTCTTGTCCCACTGCTGTCTCCAGGAAATCCTGTGGACTTTTGCTAACACTCTGATTCTCTGATTATAAGTGACTGTAACAACAAAGAGAATAACTCTGCTCTGAGAACTGTTGCCACAGTGTCTCTAGGGGACAGGTTTGCTTTGGTCTGTAAATTCCCCCAAAGGCAAGCTGAGACTATGTAAATTAAAGAAGTTGAGCCAGTGACAAGCAACTCTGTGGTTTTATTTGACTTTCCAAAACACATGTCCATCAACATGTCCCGGGCAGCACATGATTAAAGCGAAGCAACAGTCACTGTGTGCTATGTTTTAATTGCTGTAGCGTGTGCTGGGGTGAGGAATTGGAGCTACTGGCTGTACTTTTTTTTTTTAACCTTCAGCTATTTTCTTTGATTCATCAGAGTTTTATTTTAAGCCAGAATCACACAGTGTAGCAAAGTATAGCCTCAAACTCACTATCCTCCTGTCTCAGCCTTCTAGAATGACAGGCTTGTACTATCATACACAGCTTTGCCGGAATTTCTAAGAACACAAAATAGGAGCCAATAGGCATTCTGAGCTGAGCTGAGCTTTCCCCCTTGGAAAAGTCATTTTCTTTGGCTCCCACTTTACTCAGCTATAAAATGAGGAACTTAAGCTAGGAAGTCTTCCACTTCTGAGTTTGACCATTCCAAGGGCTTGGGGTTTTTGTTTGTTTGTTTGGTTGGTTGGTTTTTGGTTTTGGGGTTTTTTGTTTGTTTGGTTGGTTGTTTGGTTGGTTTTGTTTTTCCTGTCTTAGAATTAGTTTTGAAGATTTTTATATTTTATTTTCATTTTATGTGTATAGGTGTTTTGCCTGTGTACATATTTGTGTACCACATGCATGTCTGGTGCCTGAGGAGGCCAGGAGAAGGTGTCAGATCCCTGAGGAACTGGAATAGCTGCCATTTGGGTGCTGGGAATTTGGGTGCTTTGGAAGAGCAGTCAAGGCTCTTAACTGATGGGCCATCCCTCCAGTCCCTTGAATGCATTTTTTTATGAAATTTTGAGCAAAGATATATTCCACGTGCTCCTCTGGTTATCATTTTGCACATGGTGTTAGGTTGTCTTGATGCTATGCTAACATGTAGAATTCTAGAATGACTTCAGCTGGTCAGAGTACTCAATATCCAGTCAGCTTTTGTTGTTAGTTTTCTTAAGTAGTGATACTGTTAAGAGAATGTAAATGCTCTTCTAAAATTTATTTCATCAAATAGATATTAACAGATATTGATGAAGAAAGAATAATTGCAACTTTTATGCACTGCTGCTAAAAATGTAAAATGTTCAACTAATACAGGAGATAAGAAGGCTACAACAAAGCACGTGACCTAGCAACACTACCACTCTTTGTTCCTAGGAAAGGTTCTCTCCATGTAGAACTTTTATGCAAGTGTTCAGAGCAGCATTGTTGGTAATGTCTAAAACATGGAAGCACTCCACACATCAACCCATGAATAATCTGTGGCAAATATATCCAGTTTAGCAGGTAAAGTAACAAAGTCCCCAAGCACACAACCTGACAGATGGATTCTGATACCAGTGGACTGCAGAAGGCACCAGGCACAAGCTGCCATCATCTCGTGTCTATAATGTGTCTAGAAATGAAGTATATGGTGGTTTCTGGTGCTAGGCTGAACAAAACTGGACACTTAAAACCACTGACGTGTATATGATCTTAAAATGAGAATCATATGGCATAGGAATTTACATTGCATTAGAGCTGTTAAAACTAAAACCTATGAAACCATTTAAGACCCTGTGCTATACCTAGAAGAGTCACCCTGTAGATCATCCCTTCTTCAGATCCCACACTGGGCTCTGTCCCTCCCTGAGTGTGTGTGTGTGTGTGTTGTTGTTGTTGTTGTTGTTTACTGTACAGTCTAGGTTGACATACTCATTAGCCTCCTGCCTTGGCCTCCTCAGTGTTGACGTTACATAACTTTCATGTTTTAATGTTGGAAAGTCACCTCCTTAGGTGACTGTTCTCAGTGAAGGGACATGCCCATCCCCTGCACAGCCAGATCATTCTACCCATTTCAACTCAACACACTCAACTCTATCTGAAAGGCCTTTTACCTCACTTACTTATCCTGTGTCTCCCAACTGAGGTAACTGTCTTATCAATTCTTACATGCCCTGGGCCCTCCTCAGTTCTGGGTATGTGAGCATCCTTTTCCTATGCATTGGGAGGATGAGTGAGCTATGTTTATTAGCTTGGGATGGATGTCTACTTCTGTTCCAAGAGTTCCAGTATTGGGAATGGCTAACAGCTTTGTCCTGAGAGCATTCATTTCCTGTCTCTCATGTTTCTAGTGATACAGAAGAAACTGAAATGTGTTGACCTTAATCCTAAAGGAGGCCCAGATGAATGAGGGGAAAGCAACTTTGAAAATGTAATCTAATTATAAATTTGCAAAATATGCTACACTTTGATTTACTCATATCTGTTATGTCTCTGACATAATTTTTTAATTTATAGTTTTAAAGTTACATACTCTAGTTTTGTTGTCTTTGATTTTTCCTTTGTTCTGTAGCATCATTGGCAGCCCTGTGTGTGAATTTGTTCTCATAAGCATACAACAGACACACACCTGTCAGTTCTCAATTCAAGTCCCATAGCCTCTAAGGTGTCAAATTGGGTTTCAGAAGCCCCTTCCTGGAAGTTTGATGCTTCTATGCCAGCCTCAATAGAGAAAACCCTTCTTCTTACAACTCTCAGGAATTCTGGGAAGCATACTAGATGCCAGCTTCCTAGCACCCTCCCTCCCACCTGAGAAGTGGGGAGCCCTAAGAACAAGCAGCGCAGGCTCTACTGACCTCCCCACCTTAGCAGGGTGTCTCTTTTGACTCTGGTGTGCAAAGGCACCGGCACTGTAGTCCCACACGAAACCATGGGGGGAAGGAGGGAAACTCTGGAACAGAGCTTTTCCTTTTGCTGGGATCCACACCTCTGCTTTTCAGGAGGGATTGCTTTTTGGATTTGAGGGAAAAACAAAACCAACAGCAAAAGATGTTACCCTTTCGTGGGCTCAGAACCAGCTGCTCTGAGGTGCTACAACTTAGCACACATTGGTACCAGAGATGAAACATTAGTGAAAAAGAAGGTGTTTCTGTGATCCCTGGGTCAGCTCATGAATTCCTAGGTGGGGATTCTGGGAAGGAGAGAGATTTTAACTGACATCAGTTACTGTGCTGAAGCAATTTATGTTACTTGTCATCCAATGTCACTCAAATTATGGGCAACAATCTTGCTGTTAAAAAAAAATAATCTTGTCATATAATACTCTTTTCCTCTTTTAAAACATAGGGAGATGTGGCCTTCAGGGTGCCACGTTTAATGTTTGTACATTAAGGAGGCTACACTGGAGTAGAAATGATAGTTGCTGGCTGTTCTCATTCATGATGGGATAAAATATGATCATATATAACTCATACATTTGTATACATCACATTTTTTTCCAGAAAATTTCCCTACAAAGTTTTTGCTAAAACATACCAACACTGATTTTACTTTTAGTTTTGAATAATACACTGCTGTTCATTATAGCTTTTTAAAATAAGCTTGCAAAAATATTTGCTTATCTTTACTTAGAATGCTATAATGTTAGGGGGAAACATTACTAAAAGATGAAAAGTAGGCTGGGCACAGTGACAAATGGCTGTGATCCCAGAACATAGGAGGTAAAAACAGGAGGGTCATGTGTTAAAGGCCAGCCAGGCCTACGTAGTAAGACCCTGTCTTACAAAGTCAAGGGCTGATGATGTAGCTCATTGGTGGAGTGCCTACCTCACATGTGCAAAGCCCTTGTGCCCAGCCTTCCCCCTCCAAATGTAGCATGCAAAGCACCAGACTGGTCCATGCTGGGTTATTCTATGAACCTAACTATCTTGCACATCAGGCTTGGTATTTGTTCATCCTAACCCTGAGCTAAGCTGTCATGGAAGTGGAACATGACCATGGAGTGAGTATGATCAACATCAGGCAAAACACACCACTTAATATGTTGATAGCCATTCAAGGAGAAGACTGATTTCAAAGTGGGACACTTCACAGATGCACATGACAGCCATTTTGGTTGTGCTGCTGGCCATCAACTCCAGTGTGATAGAGCATTACTAGACTATATACACACTGTATATAACTTCATATTATTAACTGTATTAACATAATAATATCCATGAAATATATCTATGTCCCAAATACCATGCTAATACACACATGATCCTATGGTTTGCTTTAACCCTCATGAGGAGATGTTATTGCTGCATTTACCGATGAGGAAACATAAAGAGAATAGAAGTGAAACCATGTTCCAGGCTTACCCAGCCAGCTCTCTTGCATGCAGTAGTGATATGTAGTGTTTGTTAATCAACTGAATACTGGCATTAAAGATACAGAAAGGATCAAATACAACATTTCAGATGTGAAGGCACCCAGACTGGCGAGGTGTGGCAATTGTTTGCTTAGGACTATAGGCAAACATTAATATATATATATATATATATATATATATATATATATATATATATATAAACGAACAAGAATGTACTTATGAGAGGTGTCCCAGAGAAGAACTTTTAAAGGATGAGTCTAGCATTCTCTGCGAGTACTCATTAATTATTAGGGTCGTTGATGACATAGACACCACCATTTCTCAGAAATTTCTTCTCAGGGAAGTTTATAAACATCAAATAATTTTCCTAATGGATCATCCTCAAATGTGTTTGTATGAGCTTCTCTGGGACACATAATGGAGAAATAGCTGAAAGGGATTTCAAAGGGATTTTTTAGGACAGAATTTCAATTACAGAGAAGTAATTTCCATTTCTAGCTCACTAAGCTTTATTTCAGACTAATGCAGTTCCAAGATCCATATCCTTTCTCCCCTTATTTCAACAGATATTTTGAATATGAAAATCTTATGTCAAAACTTAGCTGAAGCCTTCATTGGGCTTTTTAAAGGCTAAGTAAGAATTCTGTTTCTAGGAATAAAAAGATTTGGATCAGAAAGAGGCTTTGCTGGGGAGAGTCCCTTCTCAGGATGGTAGTGCAGCCAGTCTTTAATCATATTTTTGTTGATTATTTATTAGTTTCCCCATAAAATCAAAGACTCAGTAACGTAAAATGTGTTTTCCCTAAGATATTTTACAAATCAGAATTCACAACAAGGAAATAATGGAAATAATATAAATTTGGTGTGGACTAATTGGGAAATCAAATGTCTTTCTCTAGTCAGTGGCCTACAGGGAAATGGCTAAGTGACCCAACTGGCCCCATTGTACCAGCCACACTCTGTCTAGACAGAAATCAAATGCCACTAGCAGATAAAGCGAGTGCTTTGTCAGTAAATCCAGACTAATTGAAGTGAAAGGGTGGGCTCCTTGCAAGCTGTTCTATGAACCCACCCTGAACCACAGTGGGAACTGATGAAACCCAATCCGTGTGTATTCCAGTCACCAGCCTTGAGCTTGTGTAATGCAAGCCATCACGGTTGCCACTGTGAGTAATGTGAAGGCAGCTTGCTGTCCTCAGCTGTGGGGCTCCCTGGCCAAGGAAGCTTTGGTCAATAGTGGGTTTGCTGTCAGGAAGCCAGACTTCAGCTCAAATCCTAGTGACCAGGAGGCTTGCCAAATGTATTGACTTACAGAGATGCTCCCAACCAAATAAATGAAAAAGGTACTGAGGAATCTGCTTGGTAACATACAGAGGAAAGAGGATCAGTCTCATTCCTTGAGGCCACTGTGGTCTTAGGGGACTGGAGCCTTGCACATAACTCCCATTGTCTTGGATATGGCCTTAGCAAAGACCATGGTTGGGAAGAGTTCTGATGTGAGTTAGCTATTGCTTTTCTACTCAAGTTGCAAGGTACTTGAAGTCTGGCCCTGAATAGAACTCTAACAAATATAAGCCCTCAGCTCATTCTGTAATCTAAGTCTAGACTTGCTGCAGGGAGTGTTTGAGAGCTCCATTCGTTTCCTGAGACTTGCGCAGTGTGATGCTGTTAAGAAGGAGTGCAGACATGTCCTGTTCAGCTGTCCTTCACTCTAAGGAGTCTGCTTTTTCTCTCACTGATTTCTTGACTCTTTATCACTGTCCAGGGCTCATAGGCTTGAGCTCTGATGTTTTCCTGTTATTTCTTGGACTTTTGTGGTTTGTTTCTTTGATAGTATGACTTTCCTTTATCATTTGAAAAGATGTTCAGTGGTCCTATGAGCTAGTCCAGTGTCATTTGGAAATTCACACAACCATCCAGCAAAGTTTGTCAGAGGCCACAAGGAAACACTGGAGTGTAGAAAACTACAGTTCATGAGCACTATCTGAAAAAGGTTTCCCAAAAAATTTTGACCAAAGAAAACCCTCATCTTTCACCGTCACTTAATATGCTCTGATGCGCAAAGTTACCAGTACCACTTGACCTGTTTGAAGGAAGTGCTACATTGCCAGCTTTTTGTTCCTTCTAGGAGTTGTCATTTTTTTCTCGTCCCACTATGCAGTTATTTCCAAAGGCTTGGATTTTATTTTTCAAATATCTATCATCCAGAGTGTGATAACGATAAAACCACTGGAGCTTGCCAACCAGTTTGGAGGCCCTGTGAGAAAAAGGCTACCATCCTAGACCCTGCATAGCACTGAGCCCTGGGCCCTTAGTCTGTGCCTGGCTTCTTCTATTACTGTTGCGATTATGGTGGTTTAACCAAGTGGAGGTGGACCCCAGCAAAAACATTCTGCAGGACATGTCAACGGGAGATGAATTTGACTGGAAGCAGTATAAATGTTTGGGAAAATTTCCGACTCTTCTGTACTTAAAATGATTTTGAAAAAAAAAAAAGTTTTTTTTTTTTTGTTTTCAGTTCATCAAATTGTACTCTTAGGTTGTATAAATATATCTCAATTAAATAAGTATGTATAAATTATAACTAGGTATTATATATTTGCAATATATTTAATAAGTAAGCTAAGAGATAGGTTAAAAGGATTTGAGTGTAGTAGGAAAGGCAACATATGAACAAGATGAACAGATTGAGGCTTGCAAAAGGTAGATGCACTATTTCTAAGATGATGTATCCTAAGGGTCTAGTTCCCAGCCTGAGTTTACCCAGGTCTCTCCCTGAACTTGTGACAACAGGATCTGCCAGCACAAGATGCTGGCTCCTCATCACAATCCTTTCTCAGCTGCCTTCAAAATCTGCTTCTGGCATTATGCTCTGCCTTGGCCTCATCATCTCCTCAGCTTTCATGATGCTTTTGTCTTAACACAGCCCACTGTCTTAGGAAAAAAACTGAGCTAGGGTTATAGTTGAAGGTTTAGCTATAAAAGGATGTTTCCCACATGCCAGTGGGGACATAAGCCTGATTTTTACTGTCCTGGTAAACACTGCCCCCTTCCCCAAGTTAGAGATCCTTGAATTCCTATAACCAACCCATTTAGCCTCTACTGTCTTTTTAGTTGTGGCAGAGTGCTGATTCTTTGGCATTAATACAGGTCCTTACCCTTCACCCTATATGTTTGTAAGTCATCAGTGAAACACACTGGGAAGCAACACAGCAAGCTCCAACTCAGTTGCAGTAGTAAGAAGACAAACCTAGCTTTTGAGGTCAGTCTGTTGACAACAGCATTTTTACAGCCAATTCCTCTTCACTATTCTCTGCCTCCTGATTTTAATGAAGGCAAGTGACTCAAGACAATGCAAATCACAGAATTTTAAATAGCTGAATTCCTAGGTGATTTTTGAATGGAAACAAAGATAACCTTGTTCGACAGTGAATTTGTGCCCCTGGGTGAGTGTCTAGGTGTTCTTTCAACTGGACTGTGAGACAAATTTCTTCCTGACCCCTGGAAGTCAGCTGAAACAGTGGGCAGCTGGTACATCTTCAATCTTGCATACCAACATCTTTCTCTGATTCACAGATTTCCTTTATCCCCAGCACTTCCTCTGGTATGTGCATCTCTGACAGTAAGTGATATGTCTTCTTGGATTTGGGCATTTTGAAACTGCAGGTCCTGGGTAAGGAGGGGAAGGGAACAGGAGATGGCTGCTTACCGGACTGTTTCCAAAGAGAACCCCCACACACTTCCATCTCACCCGCCTCTGCTCCTGAGCATCCACTAAGGTAGTGACATTGGAGTAATTGAGGGTGTCATCATGAGCATAAATTCTTTGAATATTTAAAGGATGCACAATGAATCCAAGAGAAAACAAAATTAATTTATGTCCAGTTCCAGGAAAGATTTCATATGTGCCAAAAGGGTATTTGAAGGTTATATGAAGGGGGGTACGTGATAGAGAACCTGTGGTGACTTAGAATCTGTCCACTTTGGTCACCTTGTGCCTGTTGGTGCTTCTGGTGTGACCAGCATTCTCTCTAGCACTCCAGTATTTCATAGAAAAGACATTTGTCTTTGCTGGTCACATATGTGCTCTGGCTTACAAAAATCCCCGAGGCCTTCCATGAAGTGTACTGTCCTAGAGGCAAAGAACTATACTCTAAGGCAAACTGGGGAACCTCCCCCCCTTTAGCCTTGTGCATGTGTAAATTTCATTTGAACAGGTTTCTGTATGGAACAGAAGCCTGGCTTTGGCTGGCAGCTCCATCTCTTGAGCAGTTCCTAGGTTATTGCTATTGCATCTGAATTTATGCTTTTGTGTAATTCTCAAAACATCCCTGGAGGTAGGAGGCAGTTATAGTTCCCACTTCCTGTATGTGAAAACAGGCTTGGATGCAATGATGTTAGTAGAGTTACTCACGCAGTCTAGGGAGTTGTAAAAATTGAATGTTCTACATGAAAATAGACTTCTGGCTTAGTAAGCACAAAGAGCAGGTGAGGTTGCCTTCTACCCAGCCACAATTGCTTGGCAAGAAGGGTGGCTTCACATTTTAAAGGATGTCTCTTGCTCCATGGCCTCTACCCTCATACAGACTTGCCTTACCCTCTGGTTGACTGACTTTGGGGCATTGTGCTCCGCAGTGACTGTCCAGAGACACTCTCTAGTTCTGCCCCTGTGGCAAGCTGTGTGCCTTCATGCTTTTTGCTAGCACAATGTTTCAGTGTCTCCAAACAGGCTTTCTCGGAGCCACAGCACCAGACTTTACCCTCCTAAACAAGGACATTCTGAAGAATGTTCCAACCAAGCAGGACATCTAAGATGTGTAGACCTTTATCTCTCCTCCCAGCTGATGGCACTCAGAGTGCTAGGTTGACAGCAACTAGGATCATGACTGCATCTTCAGGCTTTGGCACAGCTTTACTTGGCCATCGTTGACAGACTCTCAGCCTCTGTGCACGGCAGAATGAAATACAACTCTCATATCCCAGAATGGAAAGGAGGCTACAGGCAGGCACATGTCTCCTTCCTAAACTGGAGATCTGTAGATGGTAATGGGCTGGCTTTTCTAGGAACTCTGTCTTGAGTATTTGTTCTATGTTGGACCAAAGCCCCTTGTCAGGGGTGTGCCCATGCAGTAAATCATGAATGCAAAGCTTGAGTACTTTATGCCATTAAAGTCTCAAGATAGAATTAGACATGTAATCACACTTGCCCATGTTTTGTCATTTATGATAATTATGGTGGTAATAATCTGTGTATTGTTGGGATGGAGCAGTCACAAGCATCCATCAATTGTTTTTATCAACACCAAATCAAGTTGATACTTAATCTTTGCTGCAAAAATATAGATTGCACCAATTAGTCTGAAGAAATTGGGCAGTCATTAGCAATGGAGCAATCAGTTAGTCTGCATAACATTTTGGGTACCCCTGATGCCAACTATCCCTCTTAATTATATGGCATACAGGCGCTTCTTTAGGGCTCAACAGTGACGTCATTGGCTTAGATTACACACTACCTTTGTCCCAGACTTCATTTTAAAGACCACATTAATTCATCCCAACCCTCACCCCACACCCTCCACTGCTCCCAGGCAAATTTATTTATTCCAAAGCATAACATTTGAATCAAGGCATTTGACATTTTCTTTCTTGATTAGGAATAGGGAACTTCCCAATGGAGTTCTTTCAGGGATGGGATGTTATTTGCCATGCTGTGTGTACTAACTGCTTTTGATTTGCACCTTCCCCAAAATATGCAATAAAATCACTGGGCACACAGGGCAGGGGTGGGCTGGAGAAAAGTGCAAATACATACCAAAATCATCATCATCATCAAAATGCCAGGCTTTAAAAGAAGAATCCAACTCATTGTGAAGAAAGCCTAATGCTAATGAGTTTGCTACATCTACCTCAAGTGTTTTCCTCAGGCTAGCCCAGTCCTGCTGTCCACACATTCCAATCATCCTTGCCCACAAGTTGTTCCAAATTGGTGAGTAATGCAACAAGGCATGTTTCATATGTAAGGTGGTTTTCTATTTATGAAATTGGAAGGAAAATAAAACAGTAGTATGTCCTCTAGTCTCCTAACATCAGCACCACTCTGAAAACTTTATAAGCTATCTCTTCACACTCTTAAATATACATCCTGTCTATTGCTGTTGTTACTACAGAATTCCATTTTTCACTTCTGTAACAGTTTTAATCAATGCATAGTGTTCTATCAGGTATATATTGTTGGGCTTAATAATATTAATGTTAATAACATTAAAAAGTTGCCACACAGCAGAGGGAACAACTAGCCAAGTAAGGAGACAGCCTGCAAAGTACTCTGCTAACTGTACATCTGACAGAGAAGTCACACAGAGAATATATAAAGATTATATATATATATATATATATATATATATATATATATAATTGTCAGTAAAACAAACCATCCAGTCAGAAAATGAGCAAATACTTCTCAGAGATGAAATACATGTGGCCAGTATACATGAGAATAAGTTTAATATCCTTAGCCATCAGGGAAATGCAAATTATAACAATATTGAGATTCTGTCTGTCATTAGGAAGTGGCAGTGTCTAGGGATGTAGTTCAGTTGGTAGAATATTTGCTTAGCCCACACAAAACTGTGAGTGCAGGACCCAGCACCACATAAAACAAGCACAGTGGTACACACCTATAACCCCAATACTCAAGAGATGACGGCAGAGTATTGGAAGTTCAGGGTCATCTTTGACTACATAGGGCATTCTGGCCAGCCTCAGATATGTAAGACCTATCTCAAAAAATAGAGCCCAAAGGGAAAGAAAATAACAAATGCTGACAAAGATGTTGGTGTTGGCCTCATACACTTCTAGTAGTGGCAGTTAAATTGGTATGGACGTCAATGTAGGGGTTACTTAAGAAAACTAACTGGGGCTAGGCAGTGGTGGTGCACACTGTTAGTGCCAGCACTCAGGAAGCAGAGACAGGCAGATTTCTAAGTTCCAGGACAATTAGGGCTACATAGAGAAACCTTATCTCAAAAGGGAAGGAGAAGGAGGAGAGGAGGAAGAAGAGGAGGGGAGTGAGAAGGAAGGAAGGAAGAAAGGAAGGGAGGGAGGGAGGAAGAAAGGAAGGAATGAAGGAAGAGAAAGGAAGAATGCTAACTAGGATCAAGCTTTACCCATCCAGGACTATACACAAAGGATCTAAGTCAGCATACCCTATGGAGGGATACCTACAGAGCCATAGTTAGAACTGCAGCACTGTTCACAACAGACATGTTACAGAATCATCCTAGGTGCCCACCAACAGATAATGGATTAACAAACAGTCCACTGTGATAGGTATACACAGTGGAGTCCTACTCAGCCATAAAGAAGAACAAGTTTGCAGTAAAATGGATGGAAATGGAGGCAACTGCATAAATGGAATACCAGACTCAGAATGGCATTACCATGTTTTCTTTCATATGTAGATCCTAGATTTCAGTGTGTGTGTGTGTGTGTGTGTGTGTGTGTGTGTGTGTGTGTGTGTGATGAAAGTACAAACGAAAGTGGGATATGAAAGGGGACTGGGGGAGGGAAAGAAAAAGTAGGGCATGTGTTGAATATGAATAAAAAAAAGTATATAAACCCATCACCTTGTGTAGTGAATATCTGTCTATAGAGCTATCTATACCTATGTATTTACAATGGCTTGGATGTTTCCCTGGGATTGAATGTCTAACCTGAAATAGCTGGTCAAAATTCATATCTTTTTTTGTAACTCTTTTTACTTATTGACAAACTGCTTATCTAAAGGATTATACCCATTTAAAGCCTTCATTCACCATTCCAATTCAGACTCTAACTTTATTTTAGTGAATGAGATTTAAATTCAGTTGTGTTGACCTGCTCATATTTGCTGACCACTACTCCTCCACTGAGGACAAATAGGCATGGTATCAAACTGTGCCCTGACTCAACTAGGCATAAACATGGGCAGTCATTATCTTGCATTACAGTAAATTCAGAAGTGGGACAGCAGTTGTCCCAGTGATTTCACAGCAGACCTGTGCACTTCAAGTTTGGCCATTATGGACTTAACCCTGGTGGTGACTTCCTTTGTGTTTCCAAAGGCTGCACTAGCTTCAGGCATCATATCAAATGCAGACACCACAAGATTAGGAGACCACCCCCTCCTAGTGTGTCTCCTCAGAAGTGAAGAAGTTATTCCTCAAAGTTCCAGTTGGCACTTCCTCTGCTCTCACCATGAAGTCTGAGTCTTATGTCAGCTCTTACACTAAACACTGTCACAGGAAATGGTAGTGCCATTAACCAAGAAGTTTATCTGGATTATTATTAACCAAGAAGTTCATCTGGATTCAACAATGAAGTCAACATACTCTTGAGTATTCAGAGAGAGTGGGGGGGTACCTGTCACAGGTACCATGAGTATTTCCTTCCATTTATGCCACAACTTTAAAATCCCTAAGTAACCATTATGAATTCAAGGAATCTTTGCAAAAGCAGCTGGCTCTCAGAAGAATTGGGCCTTGCCCTGCATAGAAGGTTCTTGTGGCTGGGCACATGCTTTAATTTAAAGACATTGCTTTAATGTCTTCCCAAAACCTCCCTTGGTGTTTCAGCACACAGATCTCATATGACAAACAGATTGGAACTCCACCTTTCCCTTTGGAGGATTCTAACTGCTGGTACCATAAAGCTGTCCAGCTTCCACTGGATAGTAGTTTGCAGCCTCATGAACAGGTGTTGCTCTGCAGTTTAGATCACACAGGCTCTAGGCATCTTACTCCATTTACACAGCCCAAGCTTTGGTCCTGGTATCACTCATTAGCACCTCCAGTGAAAGGCCAGGAAGGCAGGAAAAGGAGCGGTTGAAGAACTCAGAACAGTAAGTCCTTGCTTCATCTAATTGAAGAAATGGCTGAAATTGCCATCTCAAAGATATTAGGAAACTATCGGATTCATACACATTTGCCACCAATGTGTACAAGTTAGTATTACATTTTAGAGTAAATTGCATAGACAACAACAAAGGGTGGAGGAGGAAGGGCCTAGTCATGGCCTGGATAAAACTATCAGAGATGTTGTATGTCTTAGTTTGCATTCTGCATTCATGACTTGTAGAGAAACTGTGTCTTCCTGACTTACAATATGATTTGGCACTAGAATTCCTAAGGAGTCTTAGACCAGAGTGATCCACTCCTTTACCTTGTAAAACTCAGCCCCAAATGTTCCCATTTCCTCTCACACTGCAGAAAGTCAGTACTTTTGGTAGGTAGAGATTGGGGGGGGGGCGGTGGGAGGCAGGGAGGCTAACTACTGTACTGACAAACCTTCTGTTTTACAGTTTCACAAAGATTTTTACAACATGATTGCATGTTCTAATTATGAGATTACATATATTTCCACCACTTAGATAATCAGGTGCAATTAGACTACCAGAATAGACAGTGGTAAAAGTTACTTGAAGCAAAAATTACACTATAAAACATTATTTCAGAAAGGCTTTTGGAATCAATGCTCCACAGACCCCCACAAGAGATAGAAGGAGGTGATTATAATATTGTTCAAGTAGCTAGCCATAACCTGCCAGCTTGCCAAAGCAAGGATGCCTTGTTTTATTGTGCAAGATCCGTTTTTGAAAGCTACTATCTAATTCCAGGCACATGCTTCCTGGTACACGCATATCACAGATCCTTGTGCAGATACTCCTTGAGACCTAACCTTCCCACTGTCTGTCTGTCTTTCCCATCCCCCCTCTTTTTTTTTTTTCATTTGAGAAAGTAGGTAATGGGAAGAAAACGAGTTGATGCACTGCCCACTGAAGGATCTGTGGATCCAAATGTCAGGGGGCTGCTGGTTTAAGAGTCCATGCACTCCTTAAAATTGCCCGACTCCTCAGAGAGTGGCCTGGAACATTGTCAAGGTCCAATAGGTCTTTGGGCCTTTAATAAAAACTATAAGGTGTTAAAATTGATATGTTAGAGAAAAAAGAGGGTGTAAATAAACACAGAACATGGTGTATGAAAAAGGAGGAGCCTTTCAAATGGGGAATGCATTTATAGACATTCCTCAGAAACAACATGGTAGTTTATTGCAGCTGGGTTCCCATCCCCAGAATCAAAATAATCCTGAAAAGTCAGCCTCCCCTTGGATGCTTTAAGCAGACTCTAGTTATTTCCTTGTGCTATCCATAGGAGCTCACCAGATCCTTCCCATTTCTTCATCTTCTGTGTTATCATTATTTAAGAGAGAGAGAGAGAGAGAGAGAGAGAGAAGACACCATAAGACCCCATTGGCTTCCTGATCACCTGTCCCAGAGTGTGGGGGGTTTACTTGGCCTTCCCCTGAGTCCGGTGACTCTTTAGAGCAACTTATAATCCATATGGAGCAAATTAAGAGAAATCGAGAGGGACAGCCACTGGTTCTGATTGGTTACGGTAGTATTAAAAAAAAAAAGTCAACGACAGCCTTGCCCTGCCTTTGAGAAGATGGATAAAATACTCTTTGAACAAACTAGTCTGTTTTTTTTTTTTTTTTTAATGTCAGTCCAGAAGGGTTGCGTTTCTATTTGGCTTTCCAAACCAGTCTCTTGACCTTCTAATTACTTTATTTGAAACAGCACTGAGGGTATAATAAACCTGGAGGTTGACTCTCATTTGCTTTATCATAAATTAAAGCTGCTGCTTGTTGAGGTGAAAGTGGAGGCAGAGTGTTCATTACTGCTCAAGTGACGGCTTGTCAATAGTGGTGCTTTTTGTTTGTTCTAGTCAGCACTTGCTGTGCATTTTGTTTGGCCACTGGGAAGTAAATACAAGAAGATTATACATTTGGAATACGACAAGAGTTGAGGGGGAAAAAAAAAAAAAAACACAAATGGTAAATCATGCGCTTGGTAGAAAGTGACATGCTATCTTGTGCTATTAACAACCAAAGATAATTGCAAGGAATTGTAATTGCAGTTTGCAGCTTGCAGTACAGCGTATCCAACATCAATCTTAATAGTGAACAAAGCAGTTTATATTAAAACTTAATTCACCTGGTAACTTTCTGCTGTATACACAGGAGCTAACAGATGTAGCTTTTCAGAAAGTTCAAAGGCATTTGAAATGTGGCAAGAAATGCTAATACCGTAAGACTTAGAGAAATGCTGCATTAGGACTTGTGATGAAACAAATGTATGTCATTATCTCCGAGTTTGTGTTTATTTAATAAAATATGCAGTTTGCACATTGGTGAATTTGGTGTTTCTGAATGGGTATGGAATGATGGTTTATTTGGAATCAAAGGCCAAACAGGCTGGCAATTATGCATCTTCAAAGAGCCATCAGCATCCTGAGTATATACATTGGAACAGTGTGCACCCCAGTGCTTCAGGGGGGTTTGCATGAGGAGGAACAGCAAGCCGAGGTAACTTTATTCTTGACTTTCCTTAGATTGGATATCTTTGAAGCAAGAAGGGGAGAGCTCCTGGAATTACTTAGGAGAACAAGCGTATTTGTTTTGTGAGTTTGACTGATAGCCAGCAGAGCAGTTGAGTGAAATCTCTAAAGTGATTAGGGCTTTCGTTCATATAATCTTCTACCATTTTCATTAATTTATTCCATAATGCTATTTTGCTGTTCTTCTACCAGGGATAATAATCTCACACTCTCTGACCTTCGTGAGTGGATGACCTGGAGCCCATAACTAATCATATTTACCCTCCTGACTGGCCAAACGTCATTTACCTTGTCTGGATAAAAAGCCAGGAGTTCTTAGCCACCCCTCCTTCCAGCCCTCAGCTCATCTGTACTGAAGGGCAAGCAGCAGGCTCTCCCAGCCATTGTCCAGAGCATCCTCAGCAGTGTCCATTTCTCTTCTTAAGAGAATATTCTCCACCCTTTGAAATTTTGAAAATAACGGACAAATGGGAGGCACAGGACTCATTCACATTCCACATCCCACATAGCTATTTTTGTTTTGAAAGTTACTTTCCAGCCTCTGCTATGTGAATATATATGACTTAACCTAGAGATGACTGTTGAATGCATATGATTTTGTGTTCAGCTTTTATATATAATGACAACATGTTTCACATAGTATTTGATGGTGCATTAATTATGCATTGTAGTTACTGAATAATTTACTAAGTAAATATACCCATTTTATCTTATTCCTCATTATTGAAAAGTTAGGTAGTTCTGTTTCATTTTGATAATATGAAGAATGCTGTGGTGAAAATCTGAGCTTTACCCATTTAGAGTCTTTCTATGGAATTGCCATATCACTAAAATATATTCCTAGATACCTGTAGCCAGTTGCATGGCCACAAGCAATGTGGAAGTATAAAGGTTTGTCCCTAGTCATGTTAGAGTTGGTCCTGATTCCTCCATTTTCAAACTAGATTGTATTGTGCAAACTACCTAGCTTCTCTGCCTCAGTTTCCCCCATCCAAAGGAGGGATTGGTGATGGCACTTAACCTCCTAAGCTATTGTATTACATCAGTTTATATATTCAAAGTTGGGGCAAAAATACCTGCCACATAGGAATCACTGAAGATGAGTGCTTATTATTACTGAAATTCATTTTCTCTTCATTTCATATCCCCCCTTGATTAAGTTACAGCTTATAGAACACTGAAGCTAAGGAGCCAGTACATTTGTACATTTTCAGTGAGTCATCATCTAAGGACCTGGACAGTGAAGGCTGTTGCACCTATAAGGGACAGGCTTTGCGATGACCCACTTTGGCATTAGCAAGATATAATAGCTACAACTCCAGAACCATCCAAATGGCCTTGAAGCCTGAATTGAAGGCTGGTGGGCCTAATCCTAGAACTTGTGTCTGTTCTGAGCTGTGAGGGCAGCTCCACTCAGACTCTCCTGGGGGAAGAATTCCTCCAAAGAAACTGAGAGTCCTATTGGCACTGAGGTGACTCCCACGCTAGTGCTTGCAGAAACAACTGAGTGCCGCTCATAGACAACTTGGAGAATTGGGTGGCCCAGGAATCTCATTAGTTGGTATAGTGATGAGGACCATACAACAGGGATTTTTTTTCTTTTTGTAAGAAAGGAATACACAAAAAGTGAGGCAGTCTTTCTGCTCTCTCAGGCTGGGCTCTGCACTGGTGTGGACATGTTTTTTTTTAGCTTCAGCACCTCCTGACCATAGAACTGCTGTTTCCCTGGCCAGAGTCTCATCTGCCTTGAAGGGAGGAAGAAAAGGAAGGAAATGGGAAATGCTTATGACACTAGTCAGTCACCATCTATATACTTCAAGGCACTTCCCCCAGAAGTCCCCGCCCACCAAATCACTCCATTCCCTACCACTCACCCTGGCTCCAGCTGCTAACTCCAGGAAGAGTCTGCAGCTGGGTACAGAGCTGTTGTCCCACAAAGGCTGGATTCTAGGAGGGAGGAAGAAGAGCATGGTAGTTATTAGGGAAGGCACCCTGCAGCTGCTGGCAGAGCCTCCCTGTCTGAAGCCTCCTTTCTTCTGCTCTGTGAACTCTCCTGGAGCTTCTGCTGCAGACCAGTGTTGGAGACTAAAGGCCTGAGGCGAGTAATATGAGTGCTTTGCAGAGGAGAGAAAGAAGAAAGAGAATTGAATGATGAGAACTTCAGGTCATTAAATGAAGTTCCACCATTTTTTCCTGCCCAAACATTTGCAACAAACTCTGTGGAGTAGGAATCGAGAGGAAATGTGCCCTGCCATTTTTCTTCAGCCTTTTTGCAATGCAACAGGACAATCAATACAGATCTTTGCAGTAATCATATATTGATTTTCCTAGAATATAACTCCATTTAAAGCACTTTTATCCCCAAGAGTAGAAACATTGGAGGCTATCAAAGGAGGAAGTAAGTTTCCTTGACCCCATCTGCAGAGCGCAATTGATTAGCACAGTATAGTTATGAGTGTCCAAGAGACGGAGGAGAGAAGTCACTGCAAGGTTAATATCAGCTAAAGAGAAACACGATTATAGGACATTAGGCTTTGTGTAAAATCATAAGGTCAGGGTAAGATGGCCATACCATCCAAAGTGCCATAGGAGTGTGAGTGCCTGGCATCCTTAGACTATGCCACTTTAGCCCCCTGTAGCACCTGAATTCAGGGGACTGAAAGAGACCTATGTGTATATAGGCAAGGGGGGTGATAAAGGAATAAGTAATACTATTTTAATTTTTCAGAGTGTGTATGAACTCAGAATATAAGCTTGTATCACATTGAATGTTTATTTCATATAGACCAAGAAGGTTTTAAAAAGATTTATGTGTTTTTAGTTTATGTATGTAAATGTTTGCCTACACATATGTCTGCACCAAGGTGCATGCATGCATGGTGCTCTTGGAGGCCAGATGAAAGTGTCACATCCCTTGGAACTAAGTTATAGATGTTTGTGAGCCACCAAGCGGGTGTTAGGAACTAGACTCAGGTTCTCTGGAAGAACAGCCCAGTGGTGTTCTTAACCCCTGTAGACTTTTTCAGTGGAGGCTGGGGATGTGCTTAGCCTGTTTAGACTATAGCTCTAAAAAAAAAAAAAAAAAAAAAAACATCAGAAACTAGTTTTAATGCCTGACTGAACAATCTTGCTCCCTCCCCCGTGCTTTTTCTCTCTGTAGACTTTGCACAGATACCATCATCCCACAGGCCAGGGTACTGGGCAGCACCAATAAGAAAATCTTGCCTTTGTAGCTAAGATGTCACCAAATCCAAGCAGAGCACCCCCTGCAACAATCTCAAGTTCCCATTTGTGACTGAAAAGATGGGAGAGCCCTACTGGGCTCCTAGTTACAGCATATTGTTTACCATATATTTCTCTAAGTCTCTTATTCACTTTTTATAGGAAAGCTGGCTTCTCACATGCAAACTCTTTAATAAACTAAGAAATTTATGTAGCCTCCTCCTCCTCCTCAGTGTGCTGTGTTGGGTACTGTTATTTTGCTAGTTCATATTTTGTAGTTTTTTTGTTTTGTTTGATCCTTTTTATTTGTTTGGGGGTATTTTTGGCTTTGGGCAGAGCAACTAGTACACATTGTCAGATAAAGTATCTTATCTGTCAGCTGCACCCTTGTGAACTAATCATAATTCAACAGGCTTACTAATCAAGATTTGACATTAATGTTTTGATGGAGCAATCTGATTCTTCTAATCTATCATTAGTTGACAGTTGCTGTGGGCAGAGTGCAGACTTGGCAATAGTCTGCCTGCTTCTGATGGCTTTGGCTGGGCCCCGAAGTTGGGTAGCAGAATTGACTGTAGCAGTGGGCCTGGGCCTTGCAGTGAATAAGGTCTACTCCTTTCTTCCACTCCTCCCTCTCCCTCCAGAGTTGGTCAAGTAGAAATATCAGTTCTTGTGAAACCATGTGATCCACATATTGGGAAGCATGTGTCCTTTTTGTCCCTTTCACCTGATAACAAAGGTGTGCCCAGCTATGTGACAGATAGACCTCAGGGGGATCTGTTGTGACACTTGCAAACAGTGTACAGAGACAGAAGAGAGATGGAAGTTATGGTTAAATGTTACTGGTTACAACTCCTTTCATGTGTTACTGAAACCCCATGTTACTGAGTCTAGCATTCTTGTTCTTTATAGCATCATTTGTTACATTTGTTCTGTTTGCCTGGATAAATGAAAGCTTTAGCTATACTCTAGCTAATACACATATATTCATATAAATCACATATATTGTATATATTATGTTTCTGATATAAAATCCTAAAATAAGATATTATGGATTGGGGATGTAGTTCAGTGATTAAAACCCTTGCCTGGGATGTACATGGCCCTGGGTTCAGTCCCCAGCACCTATGACAATGATGATGATGACAATGAGGATGACGTTGATGACATATTATATCACATAGCTATCACACCATTTCCTGAGGAGTTTATTACCAACTTTCATTCTTGCTCTTGTCTTTTTACTAGTGTAGGATACTTTCTCATTTTAGAAAGCTTAAAAAATTCTAGAAGAGTTAAGCAAAGCATTTTTTAATCTTATGTTTCTTTTATTTATTTATGCGGGGGTTGTAGACATATGTATCATGTGGCGGTCAGAGGACAACTTGCAGGAGTGTGGTCTCTCGTTCCATGCTATGAGTCTGGGGAATCAAACTCACCATGGCAGACTTGGCAGCAAGGGTCCCTCCTTGCTGAGTCATCTCTTAGCTCAAGAAAACAAGTTTAGTTGCCCCCAAATCTGATCAACTTGGTTACTAATGTTAACATCATATAGCCTTATTAAAATCAGAAACCCAAATAAATGAGTAATTGCTTGAAAGTGTTGCCAGGGAAGACCTCCTCCACCTGGCATGTAGCTTTGGACTCTGGAACACCAGGAAACAATCCAGAGGAGCCCAGGAAGAGCCACTCCCTCCCACGGTTTCCCTTTCTACATGCAAATTGAGGTTGGTGGTGGTTCTCCTGTGTTAGAAGTCACACATGTCACTGCCCTAATACAAGTGCTAGCCACACTTTGAGAGATGTGTAGCGTGGCTGATTTAGACCAGGGGTAGTGGAGACTGACCTAATTAGACTCCAGGTGTAATTACTTAGTCAGTGTAGGCAGCAGTATGCTCTGTGTTAATTAACATCTGTGCTGAATGTGCCGTAGCACCTGAACAAAGAAAAGTTCATGGAGGAAGCCTCTACCCTGCTCTGCCTTTAGAATATCTTTAGTCAAAGTTGTCTTCCTTGTTCCCTTATTTATGTAGTTGAGACAAGAGCAGTAAAGCCAGCTGTTTTCCAGAAACATTCATGCTTTCTCCTCTGTGGACTGCTCTTTTATACAGTTACATGTGTCCTTCCTCATGCCTATAAGGCCCATGTGCCTCTCGTCCTCATTCCTTTCCACTAAACCCTGCAGTAGTTTCTGTGAAGAGGGACTTACGCTCAGATGCAGCTAATAGCCCATCAACTCCTGTATGCTATAGACTTCCTTCAGTGACCCGGAACAGGAAAGGCAAGAGTATTTCAGGTAGTCGGTGAAATGCTGTATGGAAAGTGTGTGTATGTTACCCTCACAATGTGTCCCTGGTTCCCCAAGAGAGAAAAACCCCATTTTTAGGTTCCACTCTCCTAACACTGTTTCCTTGGTAGCTTCCTCCAGCTTCATTTTTCTCCTAATGTGGCAAATTGGGATCACCTTGTTCACATGGTAAAATGAATACTGTTATTCTCGAATTCTCTCTGTAAGAACATGCTCAGCTGCTGTAAGGACTCTTCAGATAAGAAGTACTTGCCAGAAGCCTTGGGAACTGGTGAACTGACAGATCACACCATTTTCATCCAGACCTCTTTTCAGCTAAGGGGAAGAAAAGTGCTGGGCTGTCTGTCTACTGAAGCTCAGTCTCTATTTGCTTATTTAAGCCGCATAAATATCCTGTGTGCTTGTATCATCTTTCACAGCAGTGGCTCTCAACCTTCCGATGCTGCGACCACTCAAAACAGTTCTTCACCTTTGACCCAGCCAAAAAATTATCTTGGCTGCTACTTCATAACTCTCAATTTGCTACTGTTGTGAATCTTTATGTAAATATCTGCTGTGCGGGGTATCTGACATATGACCCCTATAAAACGGTCATTTGACTCTCAGAGGGTCATAGCCTATGGGTTGTTAGCACCACAGCAGTTGGTGTTGACCTTCTGTACCTTCTGACCTTCTGTACATCTCTTTGGAGCATTGAGAATCCAGAGGAACTAAGACATACTCCTTGTCCCCACAGTTTGACGTCAGCCAAGGGGAATGAGACATAAAGCACAAGCAAGTAAAAAACTAGCAGAGGGTTTAAGAACAGCCTCAGAGACCCCAGGAGAGAGATAGCACATGATATTGCATGGTTATCAAAGGCACTCTTGGTGTTATTGAATAGAAAAGGATGATTTTGGATCAGTCTAATAGTAGGAACTCATAAGTACCATCATAGTCTCCAACGTATTAAGAAACTGAAATATTCCATAACCAAAGGCTTTTGGGTCACTGAGGAGCTCCTCAAAAGAAAGAGTACTGTGTCCATCTCTTTTGAGGCAGCCGTCCAACAAAAAAATGTGTGGTATCTTCTAAAACCCTGCATACACAATGACATTTCAGCATTTAAACATTTTACTACTCTGTTCTGAGACTGAATAAGGGATGAACCAGGGAGTTTCCGACAATCATGTGGGAGTCAGTGAGAGTAAATTGTGTCGAGTAAGGCAGACCATTTCATCATTTGATTATGTTGTAATTTGATTATTAAAATAGGCCATTAGATAATCCATGATCAGTGGATTCCACCATGTGGGAAGCGATTATTATGAACCATCTAAATATCAATTTTGTAGTCAAAATATTTAAATTAATCACGACAGCATCCTTCATGAGCCTGGTTTGGAGCCACCTTAGGGAAGAGGATGATGTTACATGAACTCATTTTTTGATTATTTAATTACATAAAACAATGATTATATCCTCCATGACACCTGGAATCTGTTGCCACAGATCATCTAATTACATAATAAATGAATTTAAATTGACAATCTGTGTTAATCCCCAAGATAAAGTAAATATTTGTATAGTTATGAAAACAACAATCTTCCATTCCATGAAGAGACATGTAAGGCTCCCTCTTGTGGAGATAATTTGCAATATCTTCACATTTTATGATTCATTGACTCAATTGATGATGATGACATCCTTCATGACTGGAGTCTGGCCATGTGTCCCTGCCAGTAAAATGCTACATCCCCAATTTATTGTGACAGTTAGCTATTACTGACTTATTTAATTCTTTAAATTATGTAAATGACAGACAGTGCCATCACTGATTACGAATAGGGTGCAAATACCTGTCAGGGACAAGGTTAGGAAAGTTGTAGACATGAGCAGAGCATTTTCTGAATGATCTATGCATCTCCCAGAGTACGAGGGATGCTGGGTTATTGAGTCCAGGAGGTTGCACGGTGCCCTCCGAGAAGTACAAGGACTTCACCAAGGCCGGCATGGTGGTCTGGGTGTTGACTACCTGCTCTTCCTCCACATCTTCACATCGGTTGTGATCTACCATGAGAAGAAGGAGTGGCACTAGGAGGTCGGCACCATCACCGACACCTGGCAAAAGGATGAAGACAAAGAACACGGAAGAACATCACTCTCTCAGCTTTGCTATTGATGCCTCTGCTGCAGCCATCTTTTCAGCTGTTATCAACATTTTGGCTACTACTGGTATGACAGGATTGGGCCCACTATCTCACGTCCTGCCACACCATAACAGAGATTCAGGTGCTTGTGATGAGGCCAACAGAATTCATCAGGCAAGACAGTATGATTATCTGACGATTAACTGATGGCATTTTAAAAATGCGTGATGACAGCATACAGTTTCATAACTGGCAAGTATGCCCAGGAATTGATGATACAAAAATGATCAACAGCTTACATATTTAAATATGTAATTATTAAATTCTTTCATTTCATAATCTGTGATCCCTGAAGTTTGGCGCCACCTTGTGTGACTCAACTGTGACAGACGATCTAACTTATCTGATTATTTCATTATTCCAATCTGTCTTTTTCTACTCCAGGAAGAGTGGAGTCTGGATCCACCTTGTTGGTGTTAAAATGTACCTTGTGAATTCTTTCTTTCTTTCTGTCTTCCTTTCTTTATTTAAATCAAAGTTCATATCATTTTGTTATCTCTCTCGTTGTGAACTATGAGAAATTATCTCTGTATTCATTCATTTTTTTTTAAATCTATGATTAAGAACTCAATGTCTCTTCAGGATTGAGCAATCATTTAGGCTTCATGCATAAAGCACCATCCACTTGCTAAAGGTTTATTCATTTCATCATGAATACATCATTATGTATTCAGTAATCACTGGATTTTTGAGCCTCCTTTGGGGAGACCATTTTACCAGACAATCACATCATCTAATACTACACTTACTTCTTTAACTGGTAAACTATAAATTAAGTAATAACTCATCATTTAATTTACGTATTTAAAATACAGGTAATGTCATGGAACATAAGTCTCTTTTGGAGTCAGATTTTGGGAGTTGATGATGTAATATTGTCTAATTACTTCATCATTTAGCTATTTAAATAGATCTTTACATCAGCGATAGGTTTAGGACTTTGGTGCCTTCTCATCAGTGTTATTATAAAAGGCCCACTAATTAATTATCAATTTAATTTTTTAAAAACATCATTATTCCAGGAAGAGATCAGTCTGATTACTCCACGTGGGATTTAAGTATGCACCACCATGTCATTTTTCAATTATTTTTCATTGTATATTAATTATTTAAATCGATGAAGATGTTGTTCTTCTTGACTGGAGTCGGGCCATTCCTCCATGGGAGTTAATCACATGGCAATATTTAATTATCTAAGTAGTACTTCCTTGACAATCACTGGAGTTTGGTTCCACCTTTTGAAAGTTAAATATGGAGAACTATCCAATTATTAACTTATTTGTTTGCATAAGTAATGATGGTTTCATCCGTCCTTTGGCTGCTGTGGGATTGACACAGCAGGGGATCAATACCAGAAGCAGGGCCCAGAGAATGGAGGAACACTGCCTTATACAGGGATTACTGATTACGAAATAGTAGATTTTTAACAATCGAATGATTACACGATTTTTAAAAAAACTAATGTTTGGCATCATCAGTTTCTGACAGGTTGCAACAGAACTGACCCTTGAAGTACACAGTGACCACCGATTTTAAAAACTCCTGATCAGGGAATCTCATCTAATGAACTCTGTCGGGCTGATAACTTGACACACCACCAACAATAAATAATTCTAAATAACCATATTAGAAAACGGGGTACAGGACTTAATAGAGAACAGTCAATTGAGGAATCCAAAATGACTGAAAGAAACATAAGACACTGCTCAAAATCCTTAATCATCAGCCTAATGCAAATCTAACCAACTCTGAGATACCATGGGATCAAGCTCCTCTAAAGGTAAGATGATGCAGAGTAGGTTATTTTCTTTTCAATAAAGGAAAAAGGATTATGGTACAGGCGATTAATTGTATTGTTCCTGTTCTAGAAATTAGAAAATTGAAGCATAGAAAACAGGTTTAAAATCCTCATCATTGTACTTCAATGGCGCAATGATGCTTTCGCTTTCATACTTATGTCACTATAGGCAAGTTGTGGCTTGAGAGTCTGGTAAATATGTAGAACTCAAAAGAGAGAGCCCTGCTTTGTTTTTGGTAGAAACTCAGTGAGGCTCTAAGGTTAGTTCATCGGTGGGTATACTCCTTTTAGCATGTGGGAGGGTCACTAGAATGTGACAGAATGTTGGTTCATAAATGTTGCCTGGCAACCCTGCTTGCATTCTGAATCCTGGTATCATGGGCCAAGGACCAGAGAGCAGCTTCGAGAAAGTGGTACAATGGGACATTACAGTCTCCGCAAGATAAGTATCTCCTAAAACTTTCAATGACATCATTTGATTCGCCTAAAAATCATAGCCACACCTCTGGAAATGTGCCTACAGCTTTTACTGGTTACCAAATTCAAGATTACCTAATCATCAGAGAACATAGTCTGTGAAGAAACAGTTCAAAGTCTTCTGTTTATGAATACTCTCTCTCCTAAGAAGTAAAACTACGGAATAAGAGATAATAAGACTCACAATTACTCATCAAAATGTGAGTTTGCCCTTCCTGACTTCCATCAGGAAGGTGATAATCCATTTGTTAGAGTAGAGTTAGTGATTATTGGATTTCATTCCATCTCTTTTGAGGCAGCCGCCCAACATTAAATATGTCATATCGTCTAAAAACCCTGCATACACAATGACATTTCAGCATTAATCATGTTACTCCTCTACTCTGCAATTAAATAAGGGATGAAACTGGGAGTTTCCCCACAATCAGTTGGGAGTCAACTGAGAGTCAATGGTGTCGAACGTGGCAGACCATTTCATCCTATGATTGTGTTGTTATTTCATTATTAAAATAGGACATTAGATAATCCATGATCAGGGGATTGTGGTGACGCGATGTAGGAGGTAATTATTATATACCATCTTAATATCAATTATGTAGTTAAAATATTTAAACTAATCACGACAGCATCGTTCATGAGCCACCTTAGGGAAGTGGATGATGTTACATAAACTCATTATTTGATTATTTAATTATATAAAACAATGATTATCGTCCATGACACCTGGAATCTGGTGCCACAGGTCATCAAATTACATAGTTAATGCATTTAAATTAACAATCTGTGTTAATGCCAAGATAATGTAAATATTTGTATAGTTATGTATATTCCATGAAGAGTCCTGTAAAGCTCCCTCTTGTGGAGTTAATGTGCAATATCATCACATTTTATGATACATTGATTTAATTGCAGATGATGACATCGTTCATGACTGGAGTCTGGCCATGCTTCCCTGCCAGTAAAATGCTACATCCCCTATTTATTGTGAACAGTTAGGTATTACTGACTTATCTAATTCGTTAAATTATGTAAATGACAGACAGTGTCATCACCGATTACGGTTAGGGTGAAAATATCTGTCAGGGACAAGGTTAGGAAAGTTGTAGACATGGGCAGAGCATTTTCCGAATGATCTATGCATCTCCCAGAGTACGAGGGATGCTGGATGATTGAGTCCTTAAGGTTGCACGGTGCCTTCCGAGAAGTACAAGAACTTCACCAAGGCTGGCATGGTGGTCTGGGTGTTGACTACCTGCTGTTCCTCCACATCCTCACATCGGTTGTGATCTACCATGAGAAAAAGGATTGGCACTAGGAGGTCGGCACCATCACCGAGATCTGGCAAAAGGATGACGACTCAGAACAGGGAAGAACATCTCTCACTCATCTATGCTGGTGATGCCCCTGCTGCAGCCATCTTTTCAGCTGATATCAACATTGTTGCTCCTAATTCTATGCCAGGATTGGGCCAATTATCTCACGTCCTGCCGCACCACAACGGAGATTCAGGTGCTTGTGATGAGGTCAGGCCAACAGAATTCATCAGGCAAGACAGTATGATTTTCTGATGATTAACTGATGGCATTTTTAAAATGCGTGATGACAGCATACATTTTCATATCTGGAAATTCTGCTCAGGAATTGATGATACAAAAAAGTCAACGTCTTTAATATTTAAAGATATAATTATTAAATTCTTTCATTATATAATCTGTGATCCCTGACGTTTGGTGCCACCTTGTGTGACTCAAGTGTGACAGACAATCTAACTATCTGATTATTTCATTATTCCAATCTGTCTTTTTCTACTCCAGGAAGAGTGGAGTCTGGATCTACCTTGTTGGTGTTAAATTGTATCTTGTGATTTCTTTCTTACTTTATTTCTTTGTTTATCTAAATCAATGTTGATATCATTTTGTTATCTCTCTAGGGGTGAATTATGAGAAATTATCTCTTTATGCATTCATTTTTTTGTTCAAATCTATGATTACGAATACAATGACTCTTCATTATTGATCAATAATTTAGGCTTCATGCATAAAACACCATCCACTTGTTTAATGTTTATTCATGTATTTATGAAAATCTGTCATTATGTATTCAGTGATCACTGGAGTTTGAGCCTCCTTAGGGGAGTCCATCGTGCAAGACCATCACATCATCTAATACTACACTTACTCCCTTAACTGTTACATAGGAAATTAAATCATAATTTCATTTAATTAACATATTTAAAATACAGGTAATGTTATGCACCATAAATCCCTTTTGGGTGTTAGATTTTGGGAGTTGATGATGTAACATCATCTCATTTCTTCCTCATTTAACTATATAAATTGATCATTACATCACTGATAGTTTTAGGATTTCGGTGCTATCTCGTCAGTGTTAATACAAAATGCCCACTAATTAATATCAATTTTTTTTAAATTCCTCATTAATCCAGGAAGAGATCAGTCTGACTACTCCATGTGGGATTTAAGTATGCACCACCATGACATTATTCAATCATTTCCATTATATATTCATTATTTAAATCGATGAAGTTGGTGTTCTTCTTGACTGGAGTTGGACCATTCCTCCATGGGTATTAACCGTGGCAAGGAAGTACTACTTACTTGACAATCACTGTAGTTTGGTTCCATCTTATGAAAGTTATGTATGGAGGACTATCCAATTATTAACTTATTTGATTGCGTAAGTAATGATTGTTTATTCCATCATTTGGCTACTGTTCGACTGACACAGCGGGAGATCGGTACTAGAAGCAGTGCCCAGAGAATGAAGGACACTATGTTATCCAGTGGTTACTGATTACATAATATAAGATTTTTAACAATCGAATGATTACACGATTTAAAAAAATCTGTATTGTTTTGCATCATCAGTTTCTGATAAGTTGCAACAGAAGTGACACTTGAAGGACAAAGTCACCACCGAGTTTAAAAATGGAATAACTGAATAATCTCATGATCAGGAATTCTCGTCAGATGAACTCTGTTTTGCTGATAACATGACACACCACCAATTCTAAATAACTCTAAATAACCATATTAGAAATTGGGATACAGGACTCCACACAGAATTATCAATTGTGGAAACAAAAATGACTTAAAGAAACATATTACTTTGCTCAAAATCCTTAGTCATCAGCCAAATGCATATCAAAACAACTCTGAGAAACCATGTGATCAAGATGATCTAATGTTAAGTGAATGAATAGATGTTTATTTCGTTTTCAGTAAATTGAAAAATAGTATGGTAGAGGTGATTAACGGTATTGTTTGCATTCTGGAAATGAGAAATTGTACCATAGAAAATATGTTTAAATGCTCATCAATGTACTTGAATGGCATAATGATGCTTTAGTTTACATGTTTATATCACTATAGGAATGTAATAGCTTGACAGACTGGTAACTAGGTATGTCTCAAAAAAAGGAGCCCTGCTTTGTTTTTGTGAGAAAATCAGTGAGGTTGTAAGGGTTGTCCATTTTTGGGTATTCTAATTTTAGCATGTGGTAGGTGCAGGAGAATGTGACAGAATGTTTTACCATAAATGTTACCTGGCAACCATGCTTGCATTCTGTATCCTGGGCCATGATCCAGAGAGCACCTACGTTGAGGTGTTGTCATGGGTCATTACAATCTCCCAAGAATACTATCTCCTAAATCTTTTAATAACAACATTTGATTCCATTAACCAAGACATAGCCAAATGTCTGGAAGTTTGCCTACAGCTATTACTGGTTACCCAATCAAGATTACCTATGATCAGAGAATATATTCTGTGGAGAAACTGTTCAAAGACTTCTGTTTATGAATGCTCTATCTCCTAATAAGTAAAACTATGGACTAAAAGATAATAAGACTCACAATTATTCATCAAAAGGTGAGTTTGCCACTGTTAACTTCCTTCAGGAGGGTGACAATCCATTCGTTACAGTAGACTTAGGGATTATTGGATTATTTGAGGCAGTTATCCAATATTGAATATGTGATATTTTTTAAGGCCCTGCATACACAATGACATTTCATCATTTACACATTTTCCTACTCAACTCTGTGATTAATTAAGGGATGAACCAGGAGTTTCACACAATCTTGTGCGAGTCAAGTGAGACACAACTTCTGTCGAGTAAGTCAGACCATTTCATCCTCTTATTATGTTATTATTTATTTATGAAAATAGGACATTAGGTAATCCATGTCAGTGGATTATTGTGCCACAATGTGGAGTCAGGTATTTTATACCATCTAAATAGTAATTATGTAATGAAATTATTTAAATCAATGATGACAGCATTGTTCACGAGTGTGGTTTGGAGCCACCTTAGGGAAGTGGATGATGGTACATGAACTCATTATTTGATCATTCAGTTATATAAAACATGATTATATCATCCATGACACCTGGAATTAGGTGCCACTTTCTGGTGTGAAGTGTGACAGACCATTCAATTACATAATTAAATTATTTAAGTTGATACTTGGTCATAATACCCAAGACAATGTAAATAATAGTATAATTATGTAATCCAATAATCCCCTATTCCATGAAGAGTTCTGTAAAGCTCCCCCTGGAGAGTTAATGGGCAATATCTTCACATTTTATGATTAATTGTTTAAATTGATGATGATGACATCCTTCAGAACTGGAGTCTGTGCCATTCCTCCTTGCTAGTTAAATGCTGTGTCACCTATTTATTGTGACAGTTAGCTATTACCAACTTATTTGACACTTTGAATAATTTAAATAGTAATAGGAAACATCAAGTAAGGGCAGGAAGGCAATTAAAGTCTTCAATAGAAAGATAGGACCATAATTATATAATAGTACATGAGTGACATAAAACAGACGTTTACACGTCCCTGACAGGTTTTGGGGTAAAGGTGCCAGAAGATGAGGAAAAAAGGAAAGGCAGGACACAGAAAAGATAAAACCTCGGGAAGGGAGGTCTTGCTTAACATAAGTCTTACTCTAATTAAGGGGAGATGGAAGACATTTGAGACTTTTAAGAATTACGTAGGCAGTTATCTTTCTATTTGACCAGATCATGAGAAGGTTACTAAACATTGCATCATGAGGAGAACTCATTGCTTCTTGTGTAACTTACTGACTAAGCTTTACTGACGGAAAACCCCAGCTCCATGTGGTGGGAAGAGTTGTTTTCACAGGATATGCAGCAACCCCTCCACAAAGGCCCTGGATGTAGGCAATTGCATTCTTTCCTAAGCATCTTCATTATGTAAAAGGAGAGGTTCTATTTCATTCTCAATACCTGAGAGTCTAAGTCTAGTTCCTGAGGCTGATACTGAATCTGCTAAGCTCATTAATGGGTTTGAGAAGGAGCTATGTTCTTTCTTTATGAGTCAGGACCCATACAGAAGGCTTGCTTGCTCAGTCAAACCCTGAACACAACAGTGTTTACTTTTTTAAACTGTTGTCATTTTGCTCATCTTGCCCATCTTGCCAAACTTTGTTTTTCTCTAGAAGGAAACTGAACCATCTGGCAGACCATGCCAGTAATACCCCCTTAAGCAGCTTGTGAAACACCTGTTCTATGATATGAGGATTGGCCTAGGGCTGTTTGTAAATAAGGAGTTTCTCCCTTGACATGGTACAGCCAAATTACTACAGAGAGATTTAGGGATACAAAGAGAGATAATTGTTGTGTAGCTTCACACTGAGTTGAGGGTGAACTGAATTCTGCTCTTTACTTAGTTGTCACAGGCACTTAAAATCAAGAAAGAGATGCAGGAACTAGATGACAAACCAGATAGTTGCTCTTAATCCTGCTAGCAAGGTGGATGATGGCTCTATGAATGTTGGAGTTTTATCCCTGAAACTCATAGCAAATGCTTGGAAAAATGCGTAGTAATGAAAAAGTAGTCTTCATAGAAATTTGAATAGTTGGAGAGAAAAGGAACTAGGAAGTTTGTATTTGTGAGCAATATTTTTAGACAACACACGTTCAGTGAGCAGGTTAAAATCAAAAGAAAGCAAAAACTAACTGCATAGTGCGAGGTTCTCTGCATGAACAGGCATGACAGGATGACTCTTTCCATATATGTAGAGGAATTCATTACAATGTCTCATAGGCTGTGATCTAGGTAGTCCAAAATTGGCTGTCCAACAGTGAGAATCTGAAGGCTATAGAAGTTATTTTGTTCACCAGGGTGCATGTCTCAGCTGGTCATCATTGTACACCAAAAATCCAAAGAAGAAGACTCTAAATCTAGTAAACTAATATACTTGGTAGCCATATCTAGGGTAAGCAGCAACAGAAGGAGAGCCTCCTCCTTCAATACCCTTTATACAAGCAGGATACCACCAGATGATGTGACTCATATTAAGGTGTATCTAATTCTCCTTTATGTGTTTTGTTTTATTATTGTATTTCATTTTTGTTTACTGACAGCCTTCTCAGTTCTGATATTAAACATGTGTACTGCCACCAAGTAGTTAAAGATGAATCTCATCCTCTAATTGCATATAAAGATTCTCTGAGTGGCTTTGACAATCCTGTAACACATTCTGCCTGCCTGTCTTGTCTGAAATCTATACGGGAATCCATTCCAACTCGTCATGAGTATAGAGAGCTCAAATACCTCCTATTGTCCCTAAAATATTATCTTTCCTAATATACAGTGTCTGGGCCTTGATGCTGAATGTCTCCTATCTAAAAACAATATATTTGGGCCCATACAGGCTTATTTACACCCTTCAGGCAGGGCATATATGCAATTATGGGGTTCCTTAAGGCAGATAATACAAGCAGTTATGGAGTTTCTTTAGTATTAGGGGAAGCAATTCCTATTTGCTCTTTATACATATTAATAGAACACCTCTGCCATTGCCCCACTATTGGTTGACTAAAGTTTGAGGTATGAATTAAATGGAGAATTCAGTATTTGTAGTGAGATATTCACTTTGTCCTTGGCTGTGGCATAGACCACGCCCACTGGTGGTGGAGACAGATCCGGAGTTGACATGGGGGAACTAATTCTGAGGAGGATACTCGGAGAGCTCTTTGCCTGTAGGACGGGACCCTATCCTGGAACCAGTAAACTGCTGGTGTTCATCTGTCTGTGTTGTAAGTTATTTCCCTGAATAAACATCTATTCATCCTATATTTTTCTCCTTATTTTTATTGTGCATCAATATCTTTTGTCATAAGCAGGATCTATATTTTTTCTAGACCTGGATATCACCAAGGCTAGATGTAGCTCCCTTCCCCCACCATCCCAGAATGGGCAGGGTCACTTACCTGACTAGGTAGACACACCACAGATTGTGGGACATTTGCCTCTGCCTGACAACTTTACCTCCACAGAGCCCTGAGAAAGTACTCACTGGTTCTCATCTTTGCCAATCCCCAGCTTTGCATTTTCTGCTGGCACACACATGACGCCTGTCCAGCTGATGTGTTTCATGCAGCCCAGAGGGTCCAGTAAGTGGCAACACCTATTAGCTGTGAGGTCCCAGCAATCTGCACAAGTCTACTTTCACTCATGCATTTAACAAAATTTTGCTTATTGTTTACAAAACTTTGTTTTAATTTATATGGGGTTGGTTATAAATGGTTAATGACAACAACCAATCTCTTTTAAAGGTAAGAAGGGGATTATGGTATAGATATGAATACTTCATTTTGGAATGGATTTTCATTTATTCATACAATTTAAGGTCAATTTTGTAATATCTATATTTCTCTTGTTTAGGTATTGTGTTTATATAGCTCAGTAATAAATATATTGTATAATTTTGTGCAGATCATAGTTAGTTACCTATAATAGTCAAAACTTGTAGTTAAGTTAGTTAGGATTTCTAGATATACAGACATGTATTTAAGGTAAATAGGTATTCTTCAAACCTTTCAAAGACCTACAGAATATGGCATTTAAATGGTTTAGGTTTTCGGGACAGTGAGACATAAATGCTCCTGGCAGCACCACCTGAGTCAAAAAGAAAGATGGAAGATGGACATAGAAGAAACTTGTTATGGAGTTTGCTTTCAATATAGCAACTAGCCATTTGGACAAGATACTGCTCTTGTTGGACTGTTTGACTTTATACTGTATAAACTGGACATGCAGGACCCACAGAAAAGTGACTGCTGATTCAAGATGGACATTACTACAGAGTTCCTGCTTCATGGAAGAGTCTGTCAGACAGTCTGCAGGACACAGAGAAAAGTGACTGACAAACTGCCAATACAAGAAGACAGTTTAAAGTTTCCTGCTTTGCTAAAGAGTCTGCTAGACACACTATGGCCTATGGGCTAAAGATGAAAGATTACAAAAGAATTTCAGGTGACCAGGCAGTGAGTTGCCTCTGTCATTTCTAGAGTTTATATATTAACCTTTGTGGTCTTTGATGGAGTTGAAGACAAATAGTTATGGTTATAGTTTTCCTTAGTTAGGTTTAAAGATAAGTTACATATTGGATTCACAAATATAGGATAGATGATAGAATAGTTTCTTTTAGTCTTGCTAAATGTTAATGCACTAACTATTGTTAACTGTGATTCTTACTTGATAACTGTTGTGTTATATATTTTGCTATGTTTAGGTTAAAACCCTTCATGTTATTTTAGACAGAAAAGAGGATATGATGGGAGATGTCATTCTGTATATGTTTCTCATACTGGTAAATGAATAAACACTGTTGGCCAATAGGAAAGCAAGATAGGTGGGACTAGGAGACAAGGAGGAAAGAGAAAGTAGTGAGGAGAGTCAAGATGGAGAGTGTGGAGAAAGCAGCATGCCGGCCGGCTCCCTGGTAAGAGAAATACACAGATCAACAGAAATGAGTTAATACTGAAGGCAGAGCTAGCCGATAAGAAACAAGTACCTGGCCTACAGAATTATATCTAATACAGAGTCTCAATGTGTTAAATGGGGCTGGCGGGGTGGCGGGACAAGACCAGATGGTGGGCAAAAAAAACGTACTCCTTACACTTGCTCTACACACCATGGCCTATAGTTTGAAGATGGAACATTACAGAAGAATGTCAGATCTGACCAGGTGAGTTGTCCCTTTCAATTCTAGAGTTTATATATTATCCTTGGGTGTTCTTTGATGGAGTTGAAGACTGATAGTTAAGGTTATAGTATTTCTTAGTTGGGATTAAAGTTACATATAGGACTTTAGGCTCACAAAGATAGGATAGATCATAGAATATTTTCTTTAAATCTTACTAAATGTTAATGAACTGAAAAACGTCTATCTGTGATTCCTGTTATAAACCTGTTTTATTACAAGAATATATCTAAAACAAAAATGGTTTAAATGTTTTTGTGGTCTAATGCTAACAGCCCTAAGCTCAAAATATATTTCTGAAAACTGGTCATTACATTCAGATGATCAGAAAATCAGATGTCTTTTAATGTAGATGATATACTGGTTTTTTTTTTTTTTGTTTTTTGGACAAAGCTGTTAAAAACTGAAACTAGTTAAAAGTTTACAATTATTAACACTAGAAATTAACATAAATTCAACAATCACCCACTTCATAAGGGGTTTAAATATATAAAGGGCAGTTTATTTTTGATACCACAAAAATACATTACAGGATATGTAATCATTTTTAAAAACAGATTTTAAATGTTTAAATTTATAAGGTTATAAGATATTTGTGCTTTTATTATATTGTTTATGTTTGTACTTAAATCAAAGGGCTAAAATTTAACATCACAGCCATAAGCATTATATACTATCAAAAAGTTGAGGTGTCATTTTTTATGATACAAAACACAATGCGCCTTATTTTTTGCTACATTTGGTAAGAATAAGCTATTTAGATAAATTGAGTCACAAAGATGTTTCATGTTTCCCAAAAAGGAGTATGAAATTAAAATCAGTATTTTTAAAGCTAAACCTGACAATACAGAGTTCTTGTTTTATAAAAGCTGTTTATAACTTATTATAAAATGTTAAGAAACACAAGTTACTAGCCATCCTTATAAATTAACTGTTCGCTATAATCAAACTAAGTAGTAATGATTAATAACTGGGATAAACCTACTCTGTCTCCCATACATGTTCTAAAAGTTTAAGCTTAAACAAGTAACTGATACAAAGTTGTCTATTTAGATATACCTAGACAGACTTCTAATACTACAGGGACCTGTATAGAATAAGGCATCCAAATGTTAACTAAAAAGCTGTAATAATATCAGACAAAGAATCACAGATCCTTTCAATGACCCTAGGCCTCTAAAGAAGATTCGGCAGCATAGATTGTTATGACACTGACCAGGGTGCAAGATGTGCAAATACAATGTCTACTGCCAGGTAGGACCCAGCTTAGACTTTGTAGAGGCTGCAGGGTACTGAAAAATTGTTTGCACCTTTGCCCAGACAAAAATAAGATCAGAGAATTCCATGTCCCTCTTCCACAGAGAAAAGACAAACAAAGAAAAAAAAACCCTCTCACATTATGTCCTTGGTGAAGAACTTCTGCCCTCAGTGCTATAGATAATTTGTTATGGCTAGGAGTATATCGACTGGTCCCTGTCATTTAATTAAATATATCCTTCTCAGGTCTGACCATATTGATAACTGGGCTAACCATAACTTTGTGAGCTTGGCAGTGTTAGGCAGCCTTAATATGGCTCCTAAATAAGGATCTAAAAATAGAAAGATATAAAAGTTGTTTTTGAACATTTATTTATTAATTATGCATACAGTGTTCTGCCTGAATATATGTCTCAAAGGCACATGTATATTCCTGCTGTATTACAAATGCTCAACATCTAATTTTTCTACAATATGGGTTTCAGCATAGATTGGTAATGGTAATATATCTAAAACTTTTATGCCCTTTTATATAACACAGTTTATATTGGCTTCAGAGGATCAAATGTCATAAAGCTTTGATCAACTTACAGGTCAAAAGGACTGCAGATTTAAGGAGCTAAGGTTTCTCCTTCCACCGCTGGTCTTGTCCCACCTGCATGTCAGCCCCAATTATCACACCAAGACCCTGAATTAGATAAAATTCTGTTAGTCAGTTACTTGTTTCTTATCAGCTAGCTCTGTCTTAATTACTAACCCATTTCTATGTGTTTCCACATGGTCTCCTTACCGGGGAGTAGGCAGGCTTCTGAAAACCCATGTCTCTCCATCTGACTCCTCCTTACTGCTTCCTCTTTCCTCTTTGTCTCCTAGTCCCTCCTATCTTCCTTTTATATTGGCCAACAGTGCTTTATTCATTAACCAGTATGAGAAACATATTCAGAATGACATCTCCCATCACAGATAAGTACAGCTAACCTGAGGATGGAATTTTCCCCCTGGTCTCCCTGTCCCTCTTGATCACTAAAGGTAAGGAACTAAGCTGCTCCAATTAAATATATACGTTTTAACTCTGTTCCCCTTTGAATATTTGGGAGCCTATTTGTGCTTCTGGCAGATGAGCATCAGTTGCTAACTACAGCCTACCCTGAATATTGTTCTTCCTGGACTTATGGTGAACCAGTCCAGCTGATGTGAATCTTCAACAGGTTCTACAAACTAATGCCTTTGATAAATGTTCGATTTTCTGAATTCCCATTCTTTCTGATGGTATTGTCTAGCATTTTAGCATATTTGCATCTCAAAAACACCAACGTAAGAAGGAAGTAATATATATATCCCTGACACATCAGTGTTTTGATTTTCAAATAGCTGTCACCTGGAGTTCTATGGCCAAAAAGCCTCCTTAGGCAGCTTGTTACTATTATGACTATGGGTTTCCCCAACCTCCAAGGAAGTGACTCCTGCCTGCAAAAGCAAAAGGTTTTTATTCTTAAAAATCAAGACACCTGGGACCTCATTCTCTCAGAAAAGTATTGTAGTGGCTTAAAATTTTGAAGGTTTTTTTAGCAGTGTAAACAGAAAGGGAAAATTGAGACCACTAGTCTCATTTCACAAGGTTTCCAAGATACAGGCAATTCATAGAGTACAATGTTTATTTACTAGGTCATCATGGACCTAAGTTAATAGTATCTGTCACTTGTTTATGTAACATTGATAAGCACACCTGAAAGGTTGGATGTTTTTCTTTGTTTTTACTTCTCCTGAGAACAGGATATGGGCTCTGTACACTGTAGTCAGAAATTTATCTACTGGCAGAAATTCTTGTTCTCTTTATTTTTTCCTTATTGCCATAAGTCCTAATTCTATACCTTTTAGTTATTATTTTTCTCCATCACATTCCCTCTTTCCTATTTGACATTAGAGGCTTAATTTTTGGGCCTCCATAGGTAAAAGAATTCTGGTGTTTTTTTGATGTACAGGTTAGTCACCTAGCCCGCTATGTAGAGGAGTTTTCTTTTGATATAGCATCTCAACAAGGAAAAAAGGTGAAAAGTATCCTTTCATGTACTACTTCCTGCTTACTTTTGTAGTGTGTTTTCTTCTTGGGCCCAAGAAGGTTAAAATGATAGAAAAACCAAAAAAAAAAAAAAAAAAAAAAAAAAAAAAAAAGGAGGGGGATTTAGGAAATGGAAAATTATCAGAGGCATTAGTTTATACACCCTGTTGAAGATTCACACTGGCTGTATTGGTTCAAGTTGTGCTTGTAGGCAGTCCTTTTGACCAGTAAGAAGTGGATCCTAGCTTTACAACATTTGATCCTCTGAAACCTATATAAACTGTGTTGTATAAAATAACATAAATGTTTTAGGTATATTATCATCACCAATATGTACTTAAATCTGTATTGTAGAAAAAGTAGATACTGGGTGTAGTGAGATAGTCCTTCTGTGGCACTGACCACACCATTAGGGGATGGACCCATGGGCGGAGTGACCTGTGGAAGGAGGTCAGAGGGAGAGACAGAAAAAGCTCTCTTGCTAGCGTGACTCAGACAGGAGAGGATCGGGTTGAATTTCCTGGTGTTCATCTGTCTAGGTTGTAAGTTATTTCTCCCTGAATAAACATCTATTCGGCCTATTTGTTTATCCTGATCCTTATTTAACGCATTAATTGGGTAGCTGTAAAAGAGCAGGAATGTACTTATGCCTTTGAGTCCTAGCAAAAATGACAGATTTGGGTTAGAAGCTTGTACATTTTTCTTCTGTCATGAGAGATCCAGGTATAGATTGGTCAGAAGTACCTTAGTCCTGATGAAATGTCCTTCACATTTACACATAGATGATAACCAAAATAAATATAAAACCTTGAGCTTGTAACTAAACAGCTGGGAGTCACTCCTGATAGCTTTTCAGAACTTAATTAAAAGTTAAGCTCTGAATTTTTACATTGTAAATTATTGTTATATCTTTAAGACTTATATGTCTTGAGCTAAAGATATGGCTCAGAGATTAAGAGTACTGGTGCTCTCTAGAAGTCCTGAGTTCAATTCCCAACAATTACATTGTGGCTCAAAAACATCTATTATGGGATCTGATACCCTCTTTGGACCTGCAGATATATGCAGGCAGAACACTGTATGCATAATTAACAAATAATTGCTCTAAAAGTAGTTTTATGTCTTTATACTTTTAGATTCTTATTTAGGAGCCATATTAAGGCCACCTAATATTGTCAATCTCACAAAGTTTTGTTTAGCCAGCCATCAGTCGTATCAGAGATCTGAGAAGGATAAATTTTATGTAACTTTTGAATGTATTAAATAAAACGGCAGGGACTATTCCTTATATTCCTACCATAACCAATTGTCTATGGCATTGAGGGGAGTTTTTCACCAAGTACATAATGTGAGAGATTTTTTGGTTTGCTTATTTTTTGTTACTTGTTCGTTGTTTTTCTCTGTGTAACTAGGACTTGGAAAACTCTGACGTTATTTTGTCTAGGCAAAGGTGGCACAGACAATTTTCCAGTACCCTACAACACAGTCTGAGCTGGGTCCTATCTAGCACCAGGCATTGTGTTTTGAGCATCCTGCTACCCAGTCCATGTCATGACAATTTAGGCTGCCCCAAAATGTTCTTTTAGAGACCTTGGGTCATTGTTAGGTTCTGTAATCTTTGTTTGATGTTATTACAGCTTTTTAGTTAACATTTAAATGCCTTATTCTAAAGATCTCTGTAGTATTAGAAGTCTTTCTAGGTAGATCTTAATAGATGACTTGGATGTGTGTTAGTTGTTTTAAGCTTACACTTTACAACATGTATAGGAGACATAGTGAGGTTTATTCCAGTTATTAATCATTAATACTTAGTTTGACTATAACCAACAGTTAATCTATAAGGATTGCCGGTAACTTGTGTTTCTTAACCCTTTATAATAGGTTACCAGCTTTTATAAAACTAGAACTTTGCATTGTCACATTTAGCTTTAAAAATACTCATTTTAATTTCAAACTCCTTTAAGGAAACATAAAACAGCTATGTGACTCAGTTTATCTAAGTAACTTACGCTTACAAAATTTAGCAAAAACAAGGACGGATTGCCTTCGGTGTCATAAAAAAATGAGCATCTCCACTTTTGGTTAGAACATACAGTGTATGGCTGTGATCTTAAATTTTAGCCCTTTGATTTAAGTAATACATTAACAATGTAAAAAACGCACAAATATGATGTAACCTGAATTTAAACATTTAAAAACTGTTTTAGACAACAATTCAACTTACTGTAACTTCTTTTGTGATGTCTAATTTAGCACACTTTGTGCCTTTAAATCTATTGTTACCTTGGTGCATGTTAATTTATGTTAATTTCCAGTGCTATTAATTGTAACTTTTAACTAGTTTCATCTTTAATAGCTTTAGACATAGAACAGTATTAATGTTATCTACATTAAAAAGACATCTGATTTTCTTATAATTCGAATTTAATGACCAGCACTCAGAGGTAAATTTTTGAGCTGAGGACTGTTAGATTTAGATAGCAAAAACATTTAAACCATTTTTGCTTTAGCTATATTCTTGTAATAAAACAGGTTTCTAAACAGGAAACACAGATAGACCTTTTTACCAAGTACATATATTTTTCCTGAGAGAAATAAACAGAAATTTTTTAAACTCTGAAATTAGTATGGTCAAATTTTTTAACTCATATTACTAATCTTGAATTTATATTTGTAGATTGAGAGCCCATAGCAAACAGTTTCCATCTTGTTCTTACTCTTTACGACTTTCCTTTGAACCTCTATATCTTTACATTACCTGGAGTCTCTTTTCTGATTTTCTCAGACATCCCTAGCATTGAAAAAATCTCTCCTTTCTCTTTTTCTTTTTCTTTTTTTCTGATCAGTGACTCTTACTCAGAGGTACATGCCTTAAGTGAACATCTCATTTATTTAATTCCTGACTGTACGTTCTTACATTGGTGCTTTCCCTGAGCCTTTCTGCAACTTCTGCTCTCTTAACTGTTGGGTCCTTATTCGGATTATGCGGGTACACCAGCTCTCCTTTTATGTTATCTTTCATTATTATAATTTTATTTTTATCTCTTTTTGACTCTTATGGATCTGGCCAAGCCTTTTTCCCTGTTCTACGTTTTATTGCCCAGAGAAGTGGAATCATACTCATAACACCTGAAGTTCCTTTGATGTTATCTGTGCAGCTTTGATGAGTTGCATTGACCTATAAATCTACAGGCCTTTTGACCTGTCTACTGGACCACTGTTATCTTACTTTGACTTCTTTGCTTCAGACTGATTGTAACAAGTTTGACATACCCATACATCTATTTACCATCTATTTTATTAGTTGTATTTTTTTAGTTGCCATAAAAATCTTTACCAAAGTATTCTCCCCAATACCCCCTTATCCTCCACCTCCCACCGTCACCTCCACCCCTGTCCCTACAATCACAGTCACTGCCACCTGAGGAGAGGAGGGATGGGCTGGGGCAACTTCTGTCATTTGCTGCTAGGGATTCAGAATTCCTCTCCCCTCTGACTGCCCATAGGCTGGCCATATGCACCTAGCCCATCAACAACCCAGCATGGCTCCTGGATGAGCATGGCTTAGGACTTCTGTACCAGGAAGTGCTGGTGCTGTTTACCCTGGTGGTCTGCATTACCAGCAACCTGTTAGTTCTTGGCCTGGGTGATTTTTTTGTTTGTTCTTTGTTTTGTTGTTTTAATTTTCTAACTTATTTTTTATTTCACATATCTATCCCAGTTCCATCTCCTCCCTCCATCCCTCACGCTGCCCCCTCTCATGAACCCTGACCACCCCCCCATCCATTCCCCACCCCAATTCCACATGAATGGCAATGCCATCCTGGTGGGTTCATGGATATCTGTCAAGTCAATTGAAGTAGGGGCTAGGACTTCTCTCCTGTTTCTAGGTTAAGGGAGTCTCTCCATGTGTCTGCAAGTTCCTTTTTGAACTACAATACATCCTGGATCCACCTCTGAGGTCCCCAGACTGCACAGTCCCTCTGGCTGAGACTCATATTCAGAGACACCGAGTCAGTCCCATTCTGGATGCCAAGTTATCAGTGTAGAGGCCTGTTATCTATTCCTTGTTCAGGTCAGCTGTCTGTATGTTTCTACAACCTGGTCTTTCCTCTCCCTTGCATCTACATGCTGTCCGACTCAGTGTTTAGGTATGGGTATTTGCTCTCTTTCCAACAGTACTAGAGGAGGGTTCCCTGATGGTGAATAAGGTAGTTGTTGATCTCAGGACTCACTAAGGGAATTTATGGTAGCCTTTCCATGGTTGCTCAAATTGTTAGTTGGCAACAGGTTTGTAGGTCTCTAGACCTTTCTTTAGATTCAGTCTCTTTAAACCACTAATGGCTCCCCTTTTATGCTGTTTCTCTCTCTCCCCTCTCTCTCACTCTCATTCTCTCTATCTTCTGTCTTCTATTCCCACCCTGACTCAATCTTCAGGGGATCACCTGCTTTCCTCCCTCCTACTCTCTTTCTCCTAATTCTCTCTACATTCTGTGACCCCCCCCCAACCTCGCATGTGCTCTGGGGGACTTCTCCTTTCAACCTCCTGTGAGGGACTTTATATGAATTTCTTAGAATACACCTTGTATCCTAGTTCCACCGGTGGTGTGAATTATAGGCTGGTGATCCATTGATCTAGCTCTAGAATCCATATATGAGTGAGTATATCCTGTGTTCATGTTTTTGTGATTGGGTTACCTCATTTAGAATGGTTACTTCAAGAGCTATCTATTTGCCTGTGAATTTCAAGATTCCATTATTTTTTTCTGCAGAGTAGTATTCCATTGTGAAGATGTGCCACATCTTCTTTATCCATTCTTCAATTGAGAGGCATCTAGGTTGCTTCCAGGTTCTTGCTATACAAAAGATGCTGCTATCAACATAGCTGAGCAGATGCCTTTGTTGCATGGATGTGGATCATTTGGGAATATGTCTAAGAAGGGGATGGTAAACTAATTCCCATTTTCCTGAGGAACTGCTATACTGACCTCCAAAATGGGTGTACAAGTTTGCACTCCCACCAGTAGTAGAGGAGTGTTCCCATTTCTCCATGTCTTCTCTGGTATAAGTTGTCATTGGTGTTTCTAATATTAGCCATTGTGACAGGAATAAGATGGCATCACAAAGTTGTTTTGATTTGCATTTCCCTGTAGCTAAGGATGTTGAACACTTTCTAAGATTTTTTTTAAGGCTTTTTGATTTCATCTATTGAGAATTATTTCTTCAGTTCTGTACCACATTATTTAATATGGTTGTTTGGTGTTTTGTTGATTAGTGTATTGCTTTCTTTGTATATTTTGCAGATCAGCCCTTTGTCTGATATAGTATGGGTGAAAACTTTTCCTAGTCTGTAGGTTGCCACTTGGTCTTGTCCACTGTGTCCTTTTCCTTACAGAAGTTTCTAAGTTTGAAGAGGTCCCATTCTTTAATTGTTGCTCTCAGTGTCTGTGCTCCTGAGTTATGTTCAAGAACCGTCTCCTATACTAATTTGTTCAAGGGTACCTCCTACTTTCTCTTCTAAGAGGTTCAGAGTCGCTGCATTGATGTTGAGGGTCTTTGATCCCTTTGGACTTGAGTTTTGTTTATGGTGACAGACTTCGGTCTATGTTCAGTCTTATAAACACCATCATCCAATTGTACCAAAACCATCTCTGAAGATGCTTTCCTCATTCCATTGTATACTTTTAGCTGTTTTGTTGAAAATCAGGTGCTCATAGAGTGTGGGTTTATATCAGAATTTTTAATTCCATTCCATTGGTCTAACTTTTTGTTTTCTTTCTTTTTTTGTGGCAATTCCAGGCAGTTTTCAGGATTATAGCTGTGTATTAGAGCGTACACTCGGGATGGTCATGTCTCCTGATCACTCCTCCCATTGTATAGTTTTAACTGTTTTGTCAAAAATCAGGTGTTCAAGGTGTGTACTATTAGCAGGTTTTCTATTCAACCCCACTGGTCTACCCGGCTTCCATTTTGTTGCCACTACAGGCCCATTTCAGGAATATTGCACTGTAGTAGATCATAAAGTTGGGAATGGTGAGGCCTCCCGAACTCCCTTTATTGTGGGCTGGATTTTTTTTTTTTTTTTTTTTTTTTTTTTTTGCCTATCCTGGTTCTCTCTGGTTTTCCCATATAAAGTCCAATTATTATCCTTTTCAAGGTCCGTGAAGAACTGTGCTGGGATTTTAATGGGGATGGCATCATTATCTATAGATTGATTTGGACAAGATTGACATTTTTACTATGTTCATCCTACCCATCAAAGAGCATGGGAGATCTTTCCATTTTCGGCTATCTTCTTGAATTTTCTTTAAAGCCATAAAGTTCTTATTATTAGGTCATTTGCTGGTTCCTGAAAAGTATTAACCCAAGATATTCTATGTTGCTTGTGGTTATTGTAAATGATGATATTTCTCAGATTTCTTCTCAGCCCATTTGTTGTCTGAATAAAGTAGGATTACTCATCTTTTTGAGAATATCTTGTATCCTGCTAGTTTGCTGGAGGTATTTGTAGGCCTCAGGTGTTCCCTGGTGGAAGATTTTTTTCTTTTTCTTTTTGTGTTTTTGTTTTTTTTTTTTTCTTGGCTTTTAAGTTTTTTTTTTTTTTTGTTTTTTTTTATCCGGGGTTCAGTTTTGTAAACAATCATATCATCTTGTAAATGAATGAGAAATAGATTTCTTCATTTTACTTTGTGTCTCCATGATCTACCTTTTTGTTTTCTCTTTATTGCTTTAGCTAGTACCTCTAAGTACAATATTGGAGATATGGGAATGAGATGACAGCCTTGTCTTGTTCTGATTTTAGAGAAATCCTCTTAAACTTCCCTCCATTCAATTTGATATTGTCTGTTGGTTTACTGAATAGTGTCCTATTATGTTTAGGTATGTTCCTGTTACCCCTGATCGCCTCCAAGGCATTTCTTCGTGAAAGGGTGTTGATTTTTGCTGAAGGCTTTTTCAGAATCTAAGGAGATTTTCTTAGTTACCTCCTCCAGCCTTTTTGGCAGGGATCAAATTGATAGATTTAGAATTGTTAAACAACCCCTGCAAACCAGTGACAGAAGTTTCACCTGGTCATAGAGGGGTAATTTCTGTGATGTATGCTTGGATTTGGTTTGCTAGTATTTTGTCATATTTTTGCAACAATATTCATTAGGGATATTGGCCTGTAGTTTTTATTCCTACTTGTGTCTTTGTGTTGCCTCGATAACAAGGTGATTGTAAATTCTTTGAAAAAAGTGTTTGGCAATGAATTCTCTGTTTAATTCAGTGGAACAATTTGGGGAGTATGAGATTTAGATCTTTCCTTGATTTTCCAGTAGAATTCTGGACTGAAGCCATCTGCCCTGTTTTTTTTTGTCTCTCTCTCTCTCTCTCTCTCTCTCCCTCTCTCTCTCTCCCTGTGTGTGTGTGTGTGTGTGTGTGTGGTAAAGTCTTTGATTACTGCTTCTCCATTCGTTAGGGTTTATAGGTCTATTGAAGTTGTTTGTCTGTTATTGATTTTATTTTGGTGATAATTTTCAAGAAATTTGTTCATTTCCTTTGCATTTCAAGTTTTGTGGAGTATAGAAATTCAAGGTATGAACTGAATATTGTCTTGAGCTCACAGAGGTCACACTTTAATCCCAGCCCTAGAGAGGTATAAAAGGTAGAAGCAGGGGATTGAGGAGTCAAATCTTAGAATTGGTCCAGCCTCTAAGGAGAGGAAGGTTTCTGAAACTTGTTGAGAGTTTTGTGGAGACATATTTACATGCCTTCCTTTCTGACATAAAGGTAAGAGGTAGTGGCTTTGCTTTCTCTGGTTCTTATATGTATCTTGCTGCACTCAACATTATTGGTAAGCACATGGGAGTTAGAGGAAGTCAGATCTCTGTGAGTTGTAGGGTGGCATAGCACGGTCTTAGAGCTAGTACCAGGAATGTATGGTGTGACCACTGACAAACAAACACTGCCTCAAAAAATACAATTGATTTTGTAATTTCAACACGATCAAACCTAGTTCAATCTCTGTCCGCAGTTGATGTAATTAACATCAACATGTTCCCTGCTTTGCTATCTTCCACTGAGATTGGAAGGTTACTGAAGCCTTCATATTAGATTCCAGTGCAGTTTTGGCAATGGTTACATTTTGGAAAGCTGATTAAAGACTATTGTTCAATTATTTAACACATAGAGACAGATGTTTAGAGTTTGATATGACTTTGAGAATGGGTTCCACTGCTACCATAGATTCAATCTGTTTCCTGATGGGAGATCCAATCAAACTGGTCACATACAAGCTATACCATCAAGCTCGGCAGGAGGATTAATGAGATTTCCATGTCAACTCAGAATGATAAAGAGTTTAGGTAGGGTTTGAGTTTAATAATTCAAGCAATATGGGAAATCTTACAAATGCTCAGTGCTTGTCATCATGAGAGTAAATCCTGTAACTGAAAATTCGGGAGAAATGGTTGTTTGTTTGTTTTGTTTTGTTAATTTTTGTTTTTTTAAGACACGTGTCAGTGTATTAAAATGCACTCTATACTGGAATTCAATCTGTAGAACAGGCTTCTCCTGAACTCACAGAGATCTGCTTTTCTGCCTCTGTGCCCCAAGTGCCTGGACCAAGGTGTGAGAAACCAATGTCTGTAAAACAACTAGTGTTAGAGTTAACCTGAGGCTTTGGTGTACAATCTGTCTCCCCACACACACCTTCCCACATCTGATTCTCTAAGCCACAGCTTTGAAAGCTCAAGTATAATTGGTGGTGATATGCTCAATTATCCAATCAGATATCAGAATATTGCTGATGGTATGCATTTGAATGGAAGGTGTAAGATGACAAGGGCATATAAGGGGTTATCCTGGCCAGGTTAAACAGAGTTGTTTGGATCCAAAACCACTAACACAACTGTTTTGACTCAAACACCGTATGTGTGTGCTGACTGTGGGTAGCCATTCAAGCCCATCAGGACATACAACCGTACCGATGATCTTGGGTCCCTGGCCATCTTAGCAACCTGGTTTTGTTATTATGTTTGGCTTTGTTATTTGAAGCTGAAAATCTCATTTAGCCCTGGTTAGCCTAGAAACCCCACATGCAGTTTAGTGTTATGAGAGTATTATGAGATTTGCTGACTCAGCAGAATGGTCGACCAGTTGAGTCGGGAAAGTGTGACATGGAGTGGAAGAGTGGATGGAGAGAGAAGTGATCACAGAGTTCAGAATGGGTCGAAAGAATCAGAGCGTCTTGGAGAAGGGAATAAATGAAAAGAGACAGTGGTGCATGGAGCACAGGTGCTAACCTGCTGTAACCTTTAAGAGAATGATGAGGTTGCTATATTCAAAGTTAAGACACAACATGGGAAGTAAATCCACCAAACAACTCCAATCTTGCTTAAAAGGATTTCACTCAATGTGACCAGTGACTTGTTAACTGAAGATGAAGAAAATTCTGTAGAAGCCCACAGATGGCCATGAGTCTCAGCGAAGTACCAAGTTGACAATGCCCTACCAAACCTCCAAAGAGTGGTCTGGGCCTATCTTGGCTGCAGGTCTAAAATATTAGAAATGACAGTGACTGTTCCATTTCACATATATTTCCCAACAACCCCCACTGATTGAATGCAAAGTAAACTTGGCTGTGGGATTTTTAACCTTGATCTTGTGATCAAGAAAGACATTTGAAGATGATTTCCCACAAAAGAGTCTAGCTCTGTTTACTTTTCCACTCTCTCATTGTCTAGGGCTGTAGTGCAGTATTCTTGGGAGCAGTGTTTTTGATTATCAGAATAACGGGGAGATTTGTTGCCGATGGTGGCTC